>NW_016909945.1:233104-255195 GCF_001483705.2 Eufriesea mexicana
AGAATTTAAGTAAAATTTAGTAAAATTTAAATTTATTACTTTTTTCACTTGCCAAATCGATTAACTCTTCCAGTAACATAAAAATGGTAACATTACCAACGATTACCTTTTGGCTATTTTTTCTTATAAATTTTATATACCGTTAGACGAAAGTTACATTTGTATTTACGCATTCTACGATATTTATTTCGATTTAAATTATAAAGGGAATTTTGAAAAACAATATACATTATTTCATTGCATTTTTCCACTTTTTGTTTTATGGAGTTAATCAATTTGCGCAGTGAACGGCTCATATAAATCTCATAAACGTATCCAACGAATACAATTTCTTTGCATGAGAAAATTCTTAAAAACTTCCTTCCCTTCTCTAACAATTATATACTAGTTATCAAACATTCTGGGTCAAAACGACCCATTTCCATATCCAACAGGATTAACCCAATAAACCCCGTCGTCCCTTATCCCGCCCAAAGTCGGTAACAGCATTTTGCAAGAAAATATTGTTATACTTTTTACCCGCAAAGTAATTATTCACCTTTATCTTCTTATAAAGTACGAGAAACTTGCAAGACAAAATATAAATACCGTCTATACGAGGAGCATCCTTCTCCAAGCTTTCCATCACGTTTCATGAAATAGGTCACGAGGATTTTAAAGCCACGGACTCGAGGGACGCAGACTGGCTGATCGTCAGATGCGCGGAGGGATTTGACGGCGGTTTGCCCTTAACTAATTACGAACTGGAGGTCTATAGCGAGGAGAACGTTTATCCCGTCGATACCATCTACCTGAACCACACAGAGAGATTCAGCTTGTCCGGGCCGGTTTTTGTGGTTCCTGGTCTGGAGCCCGGTCGTAAATACAGGCTTCATCTCTACGCTGTCAACGCGAAGGGCCGCAGCGATCCTGTAGTCCTTGAACCGGTCACGCTCAAAGCAGTCGCCATGTTCACCACCGGTGAGTTCTCCGAATGTCTATCTCTCCCACCCATGCCGAAAATGTTAACCGTGTGAATGTCACGAGTCTTTTTCGTTCCCCGATTGGCAACTGCCAAACGGATCGGTAGCTCTGGTCTCATTCCGTGCCATAAAATGTCAAGAAACGCACTGTGCATCTGCTTTCCGTCTATATCCGCCCCGGAACATTCGATATTACTTCAATTTTGTCCTAATTTTCCTATGTCCTCTGCCTATATCCGTTGGGGAACATCAAACGTTCCTTCAATTTTGGCCTAATTTTCCTATGTTCTCTGTCTATATCCGTTGGGGAATATCAAACCTTACTTCAATTTTGGCTTAATCTTCCTATGACTAAACGGTAACCACGAAGACACTCATCTACAATAATCGAGTGTACAATAACTGTCGTCAACACAGCTTATAGCGTTGACAGTTCTTGACACAGGATAGGAGAAGTGCTATCGCGCCGTTTGGTATTTAAAATGGTTGACCCCTTGGCCTACGATTTAATATTCGATGATGCGTGCCATAATCAGCAACAAAGTTGGTCACACCTAGAACCTTTTCAAGTGTGACACTGATCTGAGACACAAAGGCATGGGCGAAAATTAACCACGAGCTTGACACGTGTTGTTTACGTTGGGTCCTATCTAGAGATCATGGTTTTTAATAAGTTTAGCCCGATTTCTATATCACGAATCTTACACGATACTGTAGGCCCAGGATTAATGGTGTACTACATAGAGCTCAGAAGGTGGTGTTGGAACCCGGATTTCTATATACAATATGGGTTCTAGCAACAAGGCTACGTCAAAAGAATACAAGTCGGCAGAGAGGAAGAAACTGGCATTTCGCAAATTTTGTAGAGGCTTATATAATGTTAGTTTTTAATGGGGTGAAGATGAACATTGGCACTTAGTGAAAGTAGGAATGAGTCAGTTGTCTTTGGACTCTGAAATTGATCTGCGCTAATTAGCTAGGACCTTCTAGTGACTAAAGGCCAACGAATCGTTAGTTATCCGACAATGGCTTCTGATGGGAAAGCGAGAATGGGGAAATTATAGTGTCTGTTTGGCCTGAATCATCGATGAATAGCGACTGTATTGGTATTAGAGGTCTCTTCTGAGCTCTGCATAGCACTGTGAGTCCCTGATCAGTTTATGGAATAACAGATCCACCTTCTCTAACTGCTTTAACTAGTTATTAACATAGAGCACACGAATATTTATAAATTTTTTAAATTAGGATCACTGAGTCCCGATTCCAAAAAGGAAATGATAGAGAGTGCATAGTGTGATAGAACATCGACATAGTCCAGGAGTGTAAAGCAATATAAGCTTGATTGGTCATAAAGTAGCAGATCTACCAGAGATATAACCCAAGAATTTTTATTATTGGATAAAAGTACCTACAATTTGTAAATGATCCAGGATTATCGGATCTAATAATAAAGAACTAAATGTAGATATAGATAAGAGTGTCGATGTGGCTTATCCAACTACTCTGTCAGCATATGTTACCAACTTAGTGTCACGTAAATAGATCATGCCATGTTTTTAACGTGGATCATTTTGACACTGGCATCAGATTGTTCTTACATTTCTAATTTAACATTTGAACCTTCTCAGACTAACAGTGAGTTGTTCCTAGGTAAAAATTGGATCGGTCTACATCAAAATTAAATTTTTTTTAGAACAACTTCAACTTTTTATAACAATGTTAGGTGCTTTCGAGGTCCGGGATTAGATTCTTCGTGTCACTCTTAGCTCAACGATTGCTCCATCTCATGACACATAGGAAGTCGTCGTTGACCGAAATTAGCTCGTTCTTACATCGAAGTTAGGTCACTTTCGGGTGAACTTTAAATCCTCCCTCTGGATAGAAATGGACACCAATATCTTCTACGTTTTTTAACAGTTAACACATTAGTATATTTGGATAAAAATATTTAAATAACGAAAACAACTCGCAATAAACTATTTTAAACCAAATAATCGATTGACACTTTCTAGACAATTCTTCTCTCTCTCTCACTCTTATTAACCCTGTTTCCTCTTTGACGATTCTCACATAACTGTTTTACACTGGCACATATTATATTTATATCATAGCAAATGAGCTTCACTTATTCAACCTCGTTCGCATTCACACATATAGGACCAACACTTACATTTAATTCAGTAATGCACGGTATGCAGCGACATGATTTTCGTTCGTTGGAAGACCATGCAAGTTTGTGTTGTACACGTGTCTTTGATTAGTGGAACTGACAGTGATATTAATGTGTAGTTTGATGTCTAATGAAGCTAGTTGCACTGCTAGGGAAACGTCTAGGGGATTTCTTCTGAAAAACCAGGCTTATACTTCAGAGCTTTGAAATCCTTAATTGACCGATGCAGTTCAAACGTAATGAACTTTCATTGACTGCAGTAGATGAATAGCATGATCAGTATATCACTCGACTCCTGATACGACCTGGCTAGTTCAGATTACTATAACTTACACGAGAAGCTGATGTATTAGAAACTTATATTGAAGCGAAAAATAAAGAAGGTGCTGGAAGATCGAGCATTGAAAAGAAAAATTGCTGTATATTGTAGGATACCAAAAGAAATCGCGAATCGGCTATTGCCAACAAAAATAAATTATAAATCGATCGATATCTTCTACAAGCAAATTGAAAAGTTATTCTATTGGGTTGGTGTTAAGCCTTGGAATGTCGTGCCGGTATTTCGTTCGGCCCTTTGTTTAGAATAGACCCAGAAGACAGTTAGGGTCTTCTGACAGCCAGATTCTAATTGCTGTTTTAGTTCGAGTTCCGTGTCCTTTCTATCTTCATTTTCAATGCATTTTCAAACAATTCTTTATTTCCCTCGGGTCACCGGACACGAGGCATTCTTTAGCCACTAATGTTAGAAAGCAGGCAACAGCACTTGGGATTTGGCTGACAATAGGCCTGCAAAGAAAGGGACCAGGCCATGTGCGATGTCGCGACTTTCGGAGCCATAAAGTAACGGGTCCTTCAGGAAGGGTCACGAATGTGCGGGTGACCCACCAGCAACCCCCTTTGAGGGAGAGGCTTCCTCCACCGGCAGACCTGGTCGCGGAAGACGGTCCTCCCTTCTTTGGGGGCATCTGATTCGCGGACCGAGGGCCCACCCTCGGTCCTGTCAACCACCAATGGGAAAACCGATTTCCCTTTGGAAACACGTTCTTCAAGAAATTTAGTTCGTCATTAATCGTCGCCAATTGAGGACGATCTCAAAGAAATTTCGGTTTGCATCAGTAAATAATATTATGCTTGTTTAGTTATTCTTTTGTCCATGTTAGAATATTTTTCTTTTGAGATGTGGTAGTCGATACATTTAGGTTGCTATTTCGTGAAATTCCGTGTAATTTCGTTTAGAATTGTCAGTTCACGGTCAGTCTTATCATGGAGTGCAAAAATATGCATTTTCGACACATTTTACTTTTTTATTTTCATAAAGGCAAGAATGCGGCTGAGGTTCACAAAGAGATATCAGAAGTTTATGATGTTGATTGTTTAACAGAACGCACGTGTCAGAATTAGTTTAAAAAATTTCGTTCTGAAGATTTTTCACTGTAAGGTACCCACAACGTTCTGGTCGATCTGAGATTTACGCACTTGGTTAAGTTTTTTGCAGTTAAGGACCAGAAATTCTATGAGCGCAGGATCACGAAGCTACCAGAAAGATGGCAAAAGGTCATCGAATAGAATGGATGATATTTGACCGATTAAAATTTTATTTACTGTATAGGAACAATTGAGTTTTATTGCACACTAAAAAACCGAAAGTACTTTCTTGCCAACCCAATATATAACAAAATTAAGTTGAGTGGCTCCCCTACGGGGAGGTGAAGCGTAGGTTAAGAAAAGCATAAAAGCAGGTCCTTGACGACCAAAACAGGGTCCATAGAAATCGGTTGTGACCAGCACAAGCGTGAGTCGCTTGGTGTTGGAAAGAGAGTTTTAAAAGAGTGCGTCTTTGTGTGTTTTCGTTATCTTGGTGTTCTTTCCAAAATCAGTTTACGAGTTTTGAGTTTGTGTTATCGTGTTCTTGTTCCTTCGTCAATTTTCGGTGTCTCAAGACCAGTTCCGCCATCCTACAATATAGATATAGTATTACGTGCTTCACGGATTCACAGGATTCTTTTCGAAATGAAAATTCGTGAAAATAAAGTATTAAAAATATTCTCGTACTTGAACATGCATGTTCTCCAATTAATTCGAATAATCGAGTTCCTACGGTAGCTGCCTCCAAACACGTTCAATCATCTCGATCAATCTCCACATGTGCATCCACCTAATTACTTGACCCAGTGAATTTCAATCTTTTCCACTTCATCGCACATATAAAATAATTATCAACCCTTTGCACTCGAAAGCTTTTTGCTAACTGAATATAGATCTTAACCACCGTTACCTCTCTAGAGTGAAGGGACGCTAGAAAATATGTCCTACACATCGATGATATAAAATAAAATAAAAATAACAGTATTTTTGACCGAATTTAAATTTACAAAAAAAAATTGTAACGATAATTATCTATTTATTTTTCATACTTCCAATTCAAGAATCTGATAAGGAAGAGACGAAGACTCCAAATAAATGGTTACACGTACAGGGTGTCCCATTTGAAATTTCCACTCGATCATTTTCGAAGCTGTAGTTTTAGTATATCTTATAGGAATCACAAATTTTGGTTAACAAGGAGCATCAACAAACCTGCAAAGTTTCAACTAAATCAATGACCTAAAACAATGACTTGCACTCTCCTTGTGAATGCATTTGTTTCCGAAATTTCAAGGAGTCCTTGATTTTTTTAATCCTCTGCATCTGTATACTTCCTAAATGTACAGAGTAAGTGCCTTTGATCAACGATAAATTTAGAATTTTTCCTCCTTATTTATGTAAAGAAATTAGCTCACCACGATATTAGTCGAAAATGTCAATATAATTGAACTTTTCAGCCAAATTCTATTGAATTGCAATGGCTACAACAAACCAATAGAATTTTCCATTGACCTATAATATTTTGATCTTCGTAGGTCAGAGAAATTGATGACCATAGCCTGCGAGACAGGGTAAGTTACACTAGAAATATTTCTGCAAAACCAATTATAATTTAGGAAATAATAAAATAGGAAACTTCAGATGGGACACCCTGTACGTCGAATATTCGAAAGATCCTTTTCAACCAGCACTGTGCTTGAAAATCACTGACCGACTTTCGGCCAGATAGCCATTAAACCGAAAAATATTGCAGTGCCGGAAAATTCGTTTCATCGTCGCGAATGGCGTCCTCCCAAAGGGACCACCCATCGCGATTGCATTGAAGAGCTTATGGTAATCGTAAACACGAACGAGGCCCTTTGGCAGGGGTGCGCGCGTGCGCGACATTCGTTACGTGTCTCAATTAGCCGGAATTGTATCACGGGTTCAACGTGCCGTGACGTCGCGACGCAGGGCGTCTTGTCGGGCCGTGCGTCCTTGGAGCGCAATTATACGCGTATCCGCGATAATTTCGAGCTCTCTTTCCGCTTTTCCCGTTCCGTACGACACGTTTCTTCGTATCCTCCTCTTCCCTCGGAGGCTGAATTAAAATCCCATAAAGAGCTAGTCCCTTTCCTCGCTGCTGTCTCATTCCAGGCGCATTTATCGCCTTTAATTTCCATCCTCATGGTTTATTCATGCCGGCCCGTGGACGATCTCCTCTGTGTGCATGTGTGCGTGTGTGTGTCGCAGTATACGCGTGGCTGTGGGTACGTGTCGCTATATGTGTGCGTTTGCAAGTGTACATGAGACGGTTGAAGCGTTAGACTGGCTAGGTGTGCACACTCTCGAGTGTGCACGTGTGTACGTGGCCAGGCACGTTCGCAACACGAGCTCATCTTGGATCTGGGCTGTATACGTTCTACTGATAATGCGCACCCGACCTGGACCGCCTCCAACCCTGTCTCCAACCATCGTGAACCCCTTCGAAACCGTTTCAACCGGTTTCGCCGAGTCCCTGTCATTTCCTGCTAACGCGTCCCGGTAAGGACCACGTGGATAGAGGTTTTATAAATGCGGATGATTGCGTCCTGAACGAAATGGATTCGTTCCGTGTCGCTAGGTCGAGGGCTATTCTGCTTCGAGTGCGGCCTTCTTCTGATTTGTTTATTATGTTTTGGGATTCGTACGAGATAATTGCTCCACGCAAAGTTCGTGGTGAATAGCGTCAGATTAACGATGGAGGAGTGTTTAGATCGAGTTTTTGAAATTGAAGAATAAAGAAGCTAGGATTTATAGGGCTTTAGGATTCGCGTGACGAGGGTATGTGAGAATTTTTGGGGGACAGTGTCAGATTGGCGATGGAAGAGTGTGTAAGTCGAGTTCCTGAGTCTAGAGGAGAGAAGAGGCTGATGCACAGTGTAGTGGCTAAGATTCCGTCACTACGCCTATGCCAGATGGCTGGATAAGCTAAGGTGGAGTATTTATCAGTCTTTTCCTCACTAACATACCAACACTCACTGCAGGCTAACAGGTATTGGCTATCGTCAATGTCATTCCGAGGATTAGCCTGGGGTCTGACAGTTAGTTTGCAAGCCAGCAGTTAGTTTCACTCCTTAATTTATGACCCCTTCAGTCACCAAGACTTTGCCTCATGATAGTGTTCCCTGTGTAAATCCTTTCTTGCTCGGTTGGCCTTTTCCGTCCTTTTCCCCATCCTCGATAGCCTTCAAAACACACGTTGAATGCTATGACGGGGGTCACCGGTGACCGGTACTCAATTTGACGGTGGAGTCAATTGACATTTAAACAAATGTCAATATTTAGAAATTTGTATTATTAGCATCGTTAATTCAGTGGTGACCCCGTCGCAATTACCATGTCAAAGATGGTTTTACATTGCAACTTATCTATTGTAGATAATATTTCAACATTATATGCATCGCATAATAGAAAATTCATCATGGCGCCATGAGCAATACTTGTAAAACTAGCATGGAATTCAACGTGTTTAAAAGCACTAAGAACAGAGGGCCGAGTCAGTTCGACTTTGACCTATCATGCTGTAATTGCTGGAGTGTTTAGGCGAAGAAATGCAAGACTTTTGGTGGAGACCGTCAGATTGGTGATGGAGGAGTGTTTGGATCCAGTGCTTAATATTAGAGGACAAGGAGAAGGAGTTAGGTTGTATATACAGCGAAAGAAACTGAGAAATGCAGAACGAGTTTGAGGATAGCTCTGACTGTCTATTAAATTTTGGGATTTGTTCAGTGAAGATGAAGCATAGCTTATGCAGAGAATGTCAGATGGGTGATAGAGCAGTGTCCGGATTGAGCTCTTGAGATTAAAGCACGAGGAAGCTAGGTTCTACATGGAGCAAAAGAAAGCAAAAGATGGATGGAGAGGTTAGAGTACAGCATTGTTCCAGTGTTTTTATCACACCTTGTCGGTTGTATAGAGATGATAGAGTTTCTGTGGAGAGAGAGGAGAGTCTCTGGTGGAGAGTGTCAGATGAGTGATAGAAGAGTGCTTAAGATCAGGAAATGGGGGGTCTAGGTTTTATGTAGACCAAAAGGAATAGGGACATGGATGAACAGGTTGGCAATTCGTTTATTATATTTTGCGATTTGCATAATGTAGGAATGGTGGGTAAGCAACAGAGTAAGCAGTGATGTAAGTATGACTCACGTAATTATTACGTAACTACGACTGATTTTAAAACACACATTGACTCTTCCACGTCCTTGGACTCTTATTTAAACCTTGCACTCTGTTTTCTTTTATATTCATGTTCTCTTTCTCAATCGGTGAGTCATGTATCCTAAACACTCGGACCAATTCCTAGGCTTCCACTCTTCACTTGCATTCGGCTGCCATAAGCATCCCTTACATTCGATCAAACACTCTTGACATTCTTTCAGGGCCGTACCTATTCCTTTCCTACAATAATGGGAATGTGATAGAGATTCACGTAGTGAGAAAAGGAATCTTCGTGAAGAACATTCATATTTCTACTTCATACTAAACTGTCTTTGACTCTTCCTTTTCACCTCTTCAGAGACACTATAGCAAAGATCCCCACAGGCACATAGTCATGAGACTGCATTCACGAGGTAGTTAAGAGTCCTTGCAGAGTCGTGAGAGGATTGTAATGGAATCGTTAGGGTATATTGAATTAGTGTGTACCAATTCGAGAGTGTCCAGTTCACTTGGCCTTGTCTTCTGATTATGCAATCATTTTCAGATATAAATTGGATCTCAAGACAGGTGTCGCTGTAGGATTTTTCCTCGCTAGAATTCGCGTTATCCGAATACCTGATTATCTAAATATTGTCATTTGAACGTTCTATTATCCAGATGCCGTATGTATGCATGCATGCATGCATGTATGTATGTACATAATCTGGTTTACATTTAATAGCGGAGCCATTTACATGGCATTCTAATGTCGCCCAGACGGAAACGCGTTATGCTAACTAGAACAACTAAATACGAAATAATGAAGGAGTTTGAGGATAGTGGAAGTAATATGGTATTCGGGCACCCTATGGTATACAGGGGGATAGAGGGATTAAAAAGTTATTGTGGGAGTACGTGGTCACGAATGTTAGGTGTATCAACCCTCTATACATACACTTTATACACATACAACCCTCTATACTGTATATGTGACTTGAAAATTGCAAACTTTATATAGTGTATGCTTATATTGTTAGATTTTCATTTGACATGCTTGTTTCTAACACGTATTGTATTTTATTGGTGTAATATTGAATTAGGCTAACATTTTTAAGTAATATCTGTTTCTGATTAAAAATCCACTAATTATTATTTTTTTTGAAATTTTTTATTTTAGAATTCTTCTTTATATTCGTTTATTTTGTAGGTAACTATATAAATATAATAAGGATTTATTGAAAATATATAACAAAATCAGTAGAAAGATTAATTAGATTCTATATTTCATTTGGTGTTTTTACTGTTTTCTATTGTTATTATGTATGTGCATGTTCTTTATTATACTATATTACTGTATATTCTGTATATGTGTTACATCATATTACTATGCAATGTATAGATACAAGTTGAATTTATCGATCTATGAACTTCGAATCGTAAATGACTGAGTCGTACTACTTTAATTCAAATATCTCATCAAAATTATTGGAAAATACTGAAATAAATAAAATTCCTTCTCCTATCTGCTTTTACAAATAACATAGCTTTTTGCAGTGCCTGTATGTTTAATAGATGCATGTACATATCTGCGGTAAAAACAAGAATCTAAAGTAGAATAGCACACGTCGAGTACGACCATTCTTTATGCTTACGTTTTTTGTTCATAATAATGAATTTTATCACCGCGAAAGCGTATAAATTTTAAAAGATACGAAATATCATTCACGAGACACATATTCAAGTATTGCAGAAATTCGCAAAAAAGAAGAAAAAAGAAAATAAAAAGGATTGCAGTAGATAGAGAAACCGATTTTTCTTATTTTAATTTCCTATTTTTTAATCTTTTAATATTATTTATATAACTAATATTAATTTTAATATTAATATTAAATATCAAATACAATTATTAATTTTAATATTAAATATTAAATAATATTAAAATTAATTTAATATTAGGAATTTATACTCCAACTATTTTCAAGAAGCATTTTACATTTTACATCATGTATATATGTAGAAATTATATAGTAATTCTATATACAGCCTATAAAAAGAATTTGCATATTATCCTTTTCGTCTTGGCATCCATTAAGACCAGACTTTTATTATATTAAACCTTTTAACGTCTAAAAACATTTTAACCTAATTACAAGGAGGCTGACCTGGAGAAAATGGAGCACAGAATTTAATTACAAGACAGTCTCATTGCAGGATATATATATCTGAACAGATAAATACATCCTGTAATCACTATAAATTCTTAAATTTTAATAACAAACTCATTGCGAGGTGTTCAAGTTCCATAAACGATAATCATTTCAAATTTTTCCTTCTAATAACAATTCTCTTCTTAGCCAAAATTTATAGTTATTCAAAATTAAGTCAACAACCCAAAATATTTAATATATTCGAATTGAACGAATAATTAAATAAAAAGAGGTATTCAAAGCAGCTTACATGTTGCAGAATTTATTTATCTTCATCTTTCACCTATCTCGAGATCAAAATTTATATTTCCAATTTTTAAATTTACAATTTACATTATCTCAATAACTAGTTAAAAATAGTAAAGCAAAACATGAAAACACTCCAAATATCGTTAACAAAAATTAAAAAATTATGAATTTAGGAGAATACAATTTTTCTAACAATTTCTGAAGCAATAAAATTAATTACCAATATATAGACGTATGTACCCAATACAATAAATACAAAGACAAGTAAAGCAATGTGCAACGACATCTGTAAGGTGAAGCTTCACAAAAATGTGAATTTAGCAAGACACGATTCTAACAATTTCTAAAGTAATAAAATTAATTACCAATATATAAACGTATGTCAATACAATAAATACAAATACAAGTAAAAGCAATCTGCAACGACATCTGGTAGGTCAAACCAGAATTATCTGCCCCTAATAGTGCAATTCTTTGAATCCAATTTTCTCAAAAACCAAGCCCTATACGAAAAAGCTTCGTTCCACATTTTCGACTTACTTTTCCACCCAGAATCACATCCCGTCCTCCCCAGTCATCAATTATCGTCCACTTCCTTCTACATACGAACCTGCGTGGTCTTGCCTTCCATGGACCGTCCCCTTTCTTCGCTAATTTCGTTCAAAGTTAAACCGGTGCATTAGGAAGTATTTACTCTGATTACAAATTGCCTGTAAACGTTAGCCGTACACAAATCGAATTATCCGTTGTATATGTTTGCCCCGGACTAGATACGTACACATCCGTGCAGGTGCACGCAGGGGGCGTGTACATTCGAAACGCTAGCTGGCTAACGAACCAAAGCGCTTTCTGAATGCCAAAGAGCCTGGCCATCGCCGTCGTTGGTCCGGTTTCCTCTTTCCTTCTTAATCTTCGCTACCGGAAGGAAGTTCTTTACGTTTCCCACGTGATCCGATAAATAAGGGAAGAGGAGAGTCTCGTTTGCCGGACACGTCTCAGACGTTGTCGTCGATACCGGTCCTCGTTTCGACAAAGACACCCACTTCACTCGTTTCACTTCCACGGCAAGTCTCTGCCACGTCATTTTATCCCCTACCTTTCCTTTTTCAAAAATATTTTTCCAACCTTTTCTTTATTGTATTTCTATAAGATTTTACGTTTTTTAACAAAAGATATTACTCTCATTTCACTGATTTTGATGATATTTGATATACACGTGTTTAACTCTGCTCCCCGCCCGGGGAGATGCCCGATTTGGCGTATTACTCTTGGGCCACTTCAGGTCTGGCATGGATATGAGATCCAACCGAAGCTGACATGAGTTTGGATAGTAAACTGTGAGAAGCTATCGCTTATCCAGTTATCCAACCTCCGCAAGGGCGATGGGGATAAAACACCCACACACCGCCCTATGGAGGGGTTGGGATACGCCCAACCAGCGCGAACCGAAAGTGCCAAGAACACAATCGGTCCTGCCAATTTGTCTAACTGGGATGCTAGCCCCAGTCGACTCCCTTGGTGTTGGGACGGGACCTTTCTAAATCCCTACTGCCTCAGGAGGACAGCACCCGAGCTGTACGATGCGCAACTCTCACGCCGGGCTTCGAGAGACCTTGCCTGCGATGTAGGCTCCAACCACTGCCACCACGAGGCCAACTCAGCGACCTACGGGCGGACTGCCATAAGACAGTCGGCCCAGGGCTAAATCGGTCTCCCGTGGTACCGGTGATCACGGGCGTACCGGTCGTCCCGTTCGTGGCGAACCACTACCGTTCTGAGGCTGCTAGCCCACCTCGACGTAGGTGCACGTCAGCTAGGCACCGTGGGGTTGCCAGTCCCATACTACGGCCGACCAAGGTCGACCGTAGAGCACACAGCTGACAGGGGAAAAAAGACATTTTGGGCGGCAGTTGCCATTTCCGTACTCAGGCAGGACCATAAACTGAGTTAAGCCAGGAGGGAAACAGCGCCTCAGTGAAAACGCATACTATTGCAGATAGAACTATCCTAGAAACCTAGCGTACAGGACGCTCTTTAATTTACAAAATCAGTCTACGAGTTTTGAGTTTGCGTTATCGTGTTCTTGTTCTTTCGTCAATTTTCGGTGTCTCAACACCAGTTTGTGATTCATACCTCAGTTCACGCGTCACTCATCCTCACACACATGCACTCATGCTTCTATGCGTGATATTTGGATCACATTCAGTGGGATATCACCGATTTACAGTTGATGCTTTTGGTTTCCTTTTACAGTATTAAATAAAAATTCACCTTCTCGGTAAATCTGGCAATAGTGTCCATATAGCTGTGCATTTAGCAGTGCAATTAATTAGGGGATTATCTGAATTAATTAGGGGAAAAATTTATTGGGATCATCGATCGATATCTTTTCATTTTCGTTCGCTTATTTTACCCAATTTTCTTGGTGATATTCGCTACACGAACGTTGCTGTGGATGTTAACAGTATAATTACATTTAGGTAGATATAACCTAGGGTATATGTATAGAAATTGTTACATAAATAAAGCAGTGCATTTTAATTTATGGTTCGTATAATGTTTCATAAATGGAGCATAATTCCAGTGTTTTAAAAGCTTTCAGGGGAGTTGTTAAATTTTTGCAGCGTTATATTTCGCGAAAATTTGGACAATTTCGAAAATTATTTTCCGAATCAATGTTCAAGCGGAGAAGTTACGAGTGAAAGAGCTTTTGATTAATTTCAAGCACTCTTCTTTTTGTACGAATTTGTTTGTACATTCGAACGCGAAACGAGTATCGTGGTTTTAACGTCGTTTCGTTAATAATTTTACGGAAAATAATTAAGTGGGCGAGGCAGCTCACCTGTGCATTCGTTGCATTTATTGCTTTATATTTGCTGAAAATGGCACGATATTCTCCAAAAAAATTTCACCCCTTGTTCCATATGATTTCATATTTCTCTTTAATCGATTCTCGACATTTCAAACAAGAAGAAAAAAAAAAAGAAAAAAATACGTGCAAAGTTACAAACTGTTGAAACTCGAAATTCTTTCCCGACGTTTCCAGAAAGCCATTCCGGCGCCACAATTATCAAAACTGAAATAACAGTTCAACTTCAGTTGAGAAACTCGAAGGAAAGATTTAACGAGCAAACAACTTTAAATTGTCCACGCAGAACAAATTCACGCGTGAAACTTAATTCGCCATTATTCCCCAGCTACCGCGAACACAAACAAGATAACGACCAATTCCAAATTAAAAAAAAAAGAAAAAAAAGAAATAAAGCTTCGTGTCGTTCCAGTTCCAAGCCACGAACTCTTCGTTCGCGCGGCTAATTAAATCGTCGGGGCTCCATTACAAAATTCAGCGAGGCCGATCGAACGAGTCTTAATTACATTTCTAATTGCGCGAACGTAGCCGCGCGAAGCGAGATGAAATTTCGGTACTGGCCGGCGTTCAATAACGAAATTCAATTATCCCGCGACCTATCCGCGAATTTAAAATCCACGTCGATACCACCACCTACGCGACGATAGGCCGCGGGAAGAACCCCGAGAAAGAGCCCGGCCGATATCCACGCTGTCCACGTTTAACAATCGTCAGCAATTTTAAAAGCCTCGTTAGCAGCCCTGACATAACGACTGCAATGTCCAACTCGTGGGCCAGGCCACGTCGAAGCCCCCTAACGATCGCCTTTTACGTGAGTCACGTCTCCTTCTGTCCCCAGATCGCGGAACATCCGACTACAGCCTGCTGGTCGCCTGTTTCGCCGGTGGGATAACAGCCGTGTGCATCCTGATAGTGGGCATCACGCTCACCCTGTACCGCCGTAGCCATCCCATGCAGCCCGTCAAGACTCACACCGAAGTGGTGCAATATGGCGGCAAGGAGGACAGAGCGACGGTGGCGCCAACCTGCAAGGAGACCCGAGACGACGCGAAGGGAGAAATGGCGAACGATATGACCGACGACGACCCGGACGTGATCCCCAGCAAGATGGACAAGAGGCCAGACATATTCGAGCCCAAGTACGAGATCGTGAGTTTGAACAGGACGAAAGATATCGGTCACTTGGAGGAGCTGGATTATCCGTCGCCCTCGTCCGTGTTGCACACGAAGGATTCGTGGATTTATCCGAACGGCTTCGTGAAGAAAGTGGAGAAGAGCTTGAGCCCGCTGAGACCGAGCACGCTCCTGGTGCACCGCAGTCACGACATCTACACGAGGAGTTCGCGAGTGCAAGAGAGCTGTATATAGACGGTGCAGATGGCTCTGCCGTCGATCGTGGCGCCACTGGTCAGTCCAATGGCCGCGACGCGGTTTCTCGTGCTCGCTGGTCAGGATTGGGTCTGAGTGTGTCAGACTTGGGTCTGACGCTCGTGTGATTAACGTTTGGATCCTGGTTGTTAGAGATAGCTCGTGCGATGATCGAGTAAAATGTATTTGAGAAAGAGGTAGGTACTGGAGATGAAATAAATTTGGGGAATTTCAAATTGGAAGTATTCGAAGTGCGAGATTTGACGTGGAATTTTGGATACAATTGTAGGATAAGGGGATGAGACAGGGTATGTCTTTAGCTAAGTAGATTTTACTCGAACAGTGACGGATCTAGACTTCACGAGGCCCGTAGCTTTACACACTTTTGGGACCCTATATTGAAACCTTTATTATACTCACACTTGTTATGTGAACATTCCGTTCAATCTAAAAATATTTTAAACCTCATAAATGTGCAAGGAACCTAACACGAAAGTATGATATTGCAAAATCCATCATACGTTTGATTTAATTTAATTTAAGACGGAAGTTCTGTTTCTTTCTAATGTTAATATTATTCTCATTTTTTGTTTTAAGTATTACATAAGAATTCTCTTATTTGAACACTTTCTTCTCCCAATCAGTTCACGCGACATAAGTACAAAATAAGTAAAAAATTGAAGAAAAAGGCAGAGAATGCATATTCCTTATTGGGAAATAGAATTTGTTTAAATATTAAAGTACAGTTTCTATGAAATAATGTGTATTTCTATAGCGACGCGAGGGTGCCAGTTTTACAAGGCCCGAGGTCTCCACCGCCTACACCTACATCCGTCACTGTGCCCAAGTCTTCACCTACGATGTAAACTATTCTACGTAACACTGCTCCATATCTGCTCATCTTTCTTTCCGATGCCAAACGAGAGTACAAACTTCAGGTTATAAATAATCGAATTCTCATCGTCTAGCCTTGTTTCCCCACTGTCGGACCTGAGTATCAAAAAGTCGCGTTCTGACAGACCTTGCTCCCTCCCCTTAACCTTCAATTCGGTTCTCCCGTGCAAGATCGAAGGAACGGGTACAGCTGACTGTCCTATCGCGAGGCTGCGATTGTCTCATGCGAAATGCGTCAAGCATGCTGACGATCGTTTGTAAATAGACAATAAGTATCGTTAAGATTCCCTCCTGAACTGTCGAGGTACTTGCTCTTATTTTTCACCTAGGCTTAAGCTAACCGTAAACGTAAATGTAAAGAGGAGAAGGATGACACGATAAAGAGGAGCGTCTCGTTTATCACGGCGTTTGTACATAGACAATAAATTTTCTTCCTTGGATGTTCGTCTCCCAGTCGAAAGCTTCCCGTACTCCCGATCTCATCGTCGGTACCGTGGTTTCGTGTTGAACGTTGTTTCGTGTGAGTACTTGATGTATCGTGTGAGAATGAGCGCGTTCCAGTGGCGAACGCGTTAACGCTTGGGCCAATCAACTGGCCAAACCTTTTAACGGACATGTAAACGTTTGTATATATGAATAATAAACATCGTTGTTTAATAACTTGCAACTGAGTCTGCTGCTTTATCAACAGCGTATCGCTGATGGTGTCAGGGCAGGGATGAAACGTAGGTAAGTAACGGCTCCTCGGTGGTTCGGTTAATTGCTGAACTCTGATAGAGTTGGAATATGGAATGTAAGTGGCTTTCGATGAAATTGGATTTATTCCCGCTTTTTTATTGCTGGCTCGAAACTTTGATTCTTGAGCCTGGGTAGGTAGATCGAGTTGGGAATAAGCTAACTTTTTCTAGGAATATTATTTATGGATATAATTAAATTTTTCATTCCTTTATGGGATGTTGACTTCGACAATTTTTTGATCCTTGGATGAGTATCTTAATCTTCTGTTTTGTTAAAAAGTTTAGATTAGTTAAGGCTTTTGTTAGAACTAGTTTTGTTAAGGCTAGACTAGTGTTCAGGCATTTAAAGCTAACTTTTTATGGGAACATCATGTATTGGTGTTATTAAATTTTTCTTTCCTTTATGGGACCATGATTTAAAAAATTTTTGGATCTTTTGAAGAATATTTTAATCTTTTGTTTCGTTAAGGCTGGTTAAGATTAGTTAATGCTTTTATTAGGACTAGTTTTGTTAAGACTAGACTAGTGTTCAGGCATTTAAAGTTAACTTTTTATGGGAACATTATTTATTGGTGTTATTAAATTTTTCTTTCATTCGTAGGATCTTAATTTTGGAAATTTTTGGATCCTTGGAAGAGTACTTTAATCTTTTGTTTTGTCAAGAATAGTTAAAATTAGTTAAGACTTTTGTTAAGACTAGACTAGTGTTCAGGCATTTAAATTTAACTTTTCATAGGAACATTATTTATGGAAGTTATTAAATTCTTCTTTCTGTTATGGGACCTTGATTTTAAAAATTTTTGGATCTTTGGAAGAGTACTTTAATCTTTTGTTTTATTAAGAATAGTTAAAATTAGTTAAGACTTTTGTTAAGAATAAACTAGTGTTCAGGCATTTAGAAGTGGATGTCATAGCACACATTTTATTATTTGTAGATGGGAAATTTAATAAACGATAGTGTATCAATGTTTATATCTATTCGTATTTATCGTACTTTATGTTGCAGTATAAATTCTGATTTGTAGGATGCTTTAAATCTTTGCATATGAGTATTACTTTATGCAAGAAATAAGTCTCTGATCCAATTTCTTGTTTATAATATTATTTAAACTAAATATAATTTAGTTATTATAAACAGAATATTAAATTAGATTCTCTAAATAAAAATATCTAATATATATATATAAATTCCCATTAAAATATATTAATTTACATATGCTATTGTGGACAAAACACCATTAAAATACAATATTAATTAATTACAATATTTTTATATAACACCTGCATTGATATTAAAATATCACATATCTGCCATAATGATGTAATAATAATGACACATATCTAAATATCTATTGTGAACAAAACACCATTAAAACACAATATTAATTAATTACAATATTTTTATATAACATCTATAATAATATTAAAATATCACACAGCTGCTATAATGAAGAAGCAATAATGACACATATCTAGATATCTATTGTGAACAAAACACCATTAAAACACAATATTAATTAATTACAATATTTTCGTATAACATGTGTATTAATATTAAAATATCACATAGCTGCCATAATGATGTAATAATAATAACGTATATCTAGATGGCAATATATGGTGAACCACCCTGTATATCGACAACTGCAGTACTTGTATTCCAACAAACTTCTAAATGTCATAAAATACAATAACAAACAATTTATTCCGAACCAAACTAAACCTCAAAAAAGGAAGAAAAATAAAGAAATTCCAAAATTGTTTCAAAAATCGATGCAACAAAACCACCGCAGAAAATTCGAAAACTCTAATCTCTAAGTACCCACAGCTCGTGATACCACCGAATCCACTCACAAGCCAGATTCAACTACCTATTTCCAAAAACTGATCCGTTCGGCGCTTCAGTTCCGGAAGCCATGGCCGGCAAAGACACCGGAAGCTCTCCGCGGGATCACAACGAGTACGGCTTTACATAAATTCGAACTGCAATTCCCGCTTGACAGGAGACTGTTTCTCTTCCATTAACTCTTCGACGTTTGGGATATTGTTGACTGATTCCGGACGCATCGGCGGCGATTTGCTGGACCGGCAGATATTTCAGTAAGCCGCTTATCCCGTGCCGCGGATCTAGAGATCTCTCCCAGCGGCTCGTTTAACGGGCAGCGTCGCGTACACACGATTCACGCCACACAGATTTCGGTCTACGCGAGGGTTGACGTTGCAACAGAGATCCAGACGATGATGGCCGACGATAAATCACATCGTTAGGACAACGCTCGTCCAGTGAATCTCGTTTCACGCTACCTGGGAATAAACTGCCTGCAATCTGTCCCTTCAGTGGCGTTCTGCGAATTGCACGCGTGACTGTCCTCTTCCAATTGTTGGGGTCCTTTGTTTCAGGTTTGTGATGGCTTAAGGCATTGCGGGAGGACAGGAAAAACAGAAAATTTCGAAAAATCGATGAAGTTTTGAGTTCTAAACTCTGAGATCTGAAAACTGCGTTTTGCGTTCTGAGTTCTAAGTTCTGAGCGCTGAAATTTGAATTGTACGTTCCGATTTCTGAGTCCTAAGTACCGAGATCTGAGTTCTAAGTTCTGAGCGCTGAAATTTGAATTCTACGTTCAGATTTTTGAGTCCTAAGTACCGAGATCTGAATTCTGCGTTCTGAGTTCTGAACTTTGATTGCAAGATTTTCAGTTTCGATTTCTTTCCGTGTTTTCTGTGCTGAGATCTAAGTTCTGAGTTCCGAATCCTCAGCTCTGACATCTGAGAACTATGTTTTGAGCTCTGAGTTTTAAAATTTCAATGCTACGTTTAGATTTCTGAGTCCTGAGCATTGAGATCTGAATTCTGTATTCTGAGTTCTAAACTCTGATTGCTAAGTTTTGAGTTCTGATTTCTTTCTTTGTTTTGTGTGCTGAGATCTGAGATCTCAGTTCTGAGTTCTAAGTTTAGAATTCTGTATTCTGAGTTCTAAACTCTGATTGCTAAGTTTTGAGTTCTGATTTCTTTCTTTGTTTTGTGTGCTGAGATCTGAGATCTCAGTTCTGAGTTCTAAGTTTAGAATTCTGTATTCTGAGTTCTAAACTCTGATTGCTAAGTTTTGAGTTCTGATTTCTTTCTTTGTTTTGTGTGCTGAGATCTGAGATCTCAGTTCTGAGTTCTAAGTTTAGAATTCTGTATTCTGAGTTCTAAACTCTGATTGCTGAGTTTTGAGTTCTGATTTCTTTCTTTGTTTTGTGTGCTGAGATCTGAGATCTGAGTTCTGAGTTCTAAGTTTTGAACTCTGAGATCTGAATTTTAAGTTATGTGGTCTGAGTTATAAATTCTAAGTTGTGAGTTCTAAACTCTGATTACGGAGTTGTGAGTTCTTTCTGTGTGTTGTGTTCTGAGATCTGAGTTTTTAGTTCTGAGACCTGTATTCTGAGTGATGTGCTCTGAGTTCTCAGTTCTGAGTTTTGAGCTCTGAGATCTGAGTTCTCGATTCTAAAATCTGTATCATTGAGTTATGTGCTCCGAGTTCTCAGTCCTGAGCTCTGAGATCTGAGTTTTCGATTCTAAAATCTGTATCATTGAGTTATGTGCTCCGAGTTCTCAGTTCTGAGTTTTGAGCTCTGAGATCTGAGTTCTCGATTGTAAAATCTGTATTATGAGTTATGTGCTGCGAGTTCTCAGTTCTGAGTTCTGAACTCTGAGATCTGTGTCCTGCGTTGCACAAGAATATTTTTGGAACATTATATTAGACTAATATATGAGACACGTAGACAGGCTCCCTTTCGTAATGTCCTATAAGTTGAATAGGCATGATAAATTTATTTTTGGGATTCGCTTATAGCTTTTGATAATTTAGAACGTTGTCAGAAGACAGGCAAAATGGAGAACTTTGAAAGATCGATTTTTAATTCTATACGAATATTTTTGAATCTCTTGGTCTTCAGCTAAAATTTTGATCAGTTAAACTAATTATGAAAGCATACCAGTAAGAGGAAAATTGAGAGAATAAATTATATTTCATTTACAATTCAACGGTAATAAATTGGTACCGAGTAAAAGTTAGTGAATCACTTTTTCCCAAATCAAAGCCTAATATTAAATTTCAATAACTATAACAGCGTCATTTCAACATCAATTGTGGCAACGACGAGCAATAATTTACCACCTCGTTACACCCGTGGAGCTAAGTATAATTTTCTTTTGTTTCATTCGTTTTTCTTATCACACGAGTCAGCGTTCCACTTGGCGTACGAGTAGTTACCACGAGCCCTTTTTCCTCCTTTCGTTAACTTATTAATTACTACCACGTGGGTAACGCGTCCGCAAGTTTTACAGAGTAACTGCACACATCGTTGGGACGAGGCAATCGATCATTCCGACGGTTTATGAAATCCATTTAGCGTAACGCATTATTCTGTTTTTAACCTTGTTTGCTCTGTTGAAAATTCCGCGATGCATAAGTTATTGACTTATCCTCGTACAGTTTACAGTGGCAGATGAAATTTCCATTTCGATGTCCAACGTGAAAGAAATTGAATATTATAATTAGGTAGTTTGAACAGTTACCTAATTTATCTTTACCTTCTTCTTCATTTTTTAATAACCATTTGATTATCATAAATATAATAAAATTTTGTTGATCTAGAGTGAAATATGTGGTAGTGGTTACATAGATTTTTAAATATATATGTGTTGGGATGAGTGGAACAAGTATACATGGAATTCCAATATGTAATGAATTCAGGTTATTATGATAAATGAGCATGCGTGTGATGATTGAGGTGTGTGTGAATTGTGTATGTCAATGTAATGTATGAAGAAGAAAGAAAAAAAGGAGAGTGATTTCGGATATGTTAGTTGCAATTGAGTTATAATAGTGAGAAGTCGTATCATAGAGTAATTGTGAGAAATTAATTGTATTTAAACGTTATATTTGTGTTTTATAATCTTTCGAATTAAGTAAAGTATTATTCTTTTTGTTATTAAATTTCATCCACCACTAACAAAATAGACTTGCATAATTCATGTAATAGGTGTTCAGTGGTATTCTCATTATTTAGGATTTCTTGCTTACGTAATGGGATTTGACGTTGAGATAAGTAGATTCTATCAGCAGGA
>NW_016909945.1:256081-322892 GCF_001483705.2 Eufriesea mexicana
CAGCAGGAACTTAACTTTCAGGGGTATTATAGTATGTTAAGTTAAATTACTTCGTCATGCTTATGGTGAAATACTGTATAGCAAAGTATAATCGAATAAAGGGTTATGCTAATGTTATCACTACTGATAGTGTCAATAAATATCTGTTAAGTTAATATTGTAAATGGGTAGATGTTTTAACAAGATTGAAATAAAATTCACGACAGATGAAATTTCATCTGTGACAGCCTTCAAGCATTAAGATTGATTCAGGTTTTCCAATAATCAATTGATAAATCAGTACTCAATATGCACACCTGCTTGCAAGCTTGGGAAATTCAATTTAGATAATCGTCACGTGAAAAATGAATAAAAATTGAGGTAAAAGTACTTCGTAATTACTAATTGAGTTTTAATCAATAATTTACTTCTCGTTGTTCAGTCAACACGAAAAGCGACCAAGATTGCTGTCATAGATTCTAAAATATATAGTACAAGTCTATGAGCTGAATAAAGAAATTCAGTTATTGATATAATTATCAATGTACCTTTGATTAATAATCCATATTTCATCGATTAATTAGTATAGAAAGAGGTCGAGCAGCTATTATAGACTGACAGAGGTCTAGGGACAACAAAATTCCCTTTTAATATCGAAATGGACTTTAAATACCCATACAAATATTACTCGAAATTCGATCAATGTTCTACTTTTCACTGGCTAATTGCTTCAGAAAGATATCGAGATCACTATAACAATTACAAAATCGCAAACTTGCAAAGGAGGCTCAGCTAGGAACGAAAGGAATTTCCTGCTGCTATTGAAATGGACTTTAAATACCAATATAAATATTACTCAAAATTCTATCGATAGTCTACCATTCATTGGTCAATTGCTTGAGAAAGATATCAAGATCGTCATCACAATTGCAAACTCGCAAAATTCCAAAATAGACTGAAATTCCAGCGTCTCTGACAGAGATCTAGGAACAAAAGAAATTCCCTTCTGCTATTGAAATGGGCTTTGATTGCCAGTATAAATATTACTCAAAACTCTATCGATAGTCTCCCTTCGATTGGCCAATTGCTTTAGAAAGATATCACGATCGCCATCACAATTGCAAACTCGCAAAATTCCAAAGTAGACTCATCTAGGAACAAAAGGAATTCCCTTCTGCTGTCAAAATGGATTTTAAATATCAATACAAATATTACTCAAAATTTAATCAATAATCTACTATTCATTAACGAATCGCCTGAAAAAGATATCAAGATTGCCATCACAGTTGCAAAATTGTAATCTTTCCAAGTAGACTTCAACTTCTGCGTTTCTGACAAAGGTTAAGGGTCAGAAGAATTTCCTTCTCGATATCGAAATGGAATTTAAATACCATTACAAATATTACTAAAGTTTCGATCAACAGTTCCATTGACCAATTGCTTCAAAAATATATCACGATCGCCATTACAGCTGCAAAATCTCAATCTTTCAAAGTAGATTTAAATATCAACGTTCTTGACAGAGTTCCAGGAACAAAAGAAATTCCCTTCTGCTATCGAAATGGATTTTAAATACTAATATAAATATTACCCAAAATTTAATCAATAGTCCACTCTTCATTGACCAATTATTTAAAAAATATATCATCATCGCCATCACAATTGCAAAATCGCAAACGTCCAAAGTAGACTCATCTGAGAGGAATTCTCTTCCGCTATCGAAATGGACTTTAAATACCAATACAAATATTATTCTAAATTCGATCAATAGTCTACCTTTCATTGACCAATTGCTTCAAAAAGATATCATGATCGCCATCACAATTGCAAAGTTACAAACATTCAAAGTAGACTCGAGTCCAGCGTTCCTGACAGAAATCTAGGAACAACAGGAACTCTCTTCTGCTGTCAAACTGAGTCTTAAATACCAATATAAATATTACTCAAAATTTATAATCAATAGTCTACTCTTCCTTGACCAATTATCTCAAAAATATATCACAATCGTCCATCACAATTGCAAAATCCAGAACTTCCAAAGTAGGCTCATCTAGGAACAAAGGAATTCCCTTCTTCTATCAAATGTGTCATAAATACCAATACAAATATTACTCAAAATTTAATCAATAGTCTACTCTTCATTGACCAATTACCTCAAAAATATATCACGATCACCATCGCAGCAGCAAAATCGCAAACTTCATAACTAGACTTTGGGTCCAACGTTCCTGACAGAGGTCTAGGAACAAAAGAAGTTCGGTCTCGCTATCGGAGGGAAACTTCACGTGCCAATAACCCAGGCATCCTGTACATCGAGCTATTGCCCTCACGGAATATTCCTGGATCTCAGCGAGTATCCAGCCAAGTATAACCCGTGGGGCTTATCACCGGCTCGCGACAGTATTTTCAGCGCGAACCAAGACGCTGATATAGCGGCCCGGTTCTTTCGTGCTCGTTCCAAAATTTATGACGGACGCCCTAACGTTTTGCAGCCTCGTAAATTCTGTCCGCCAGCGGCTAGAACGCAGGACGTGTGTTTTCCTTTCGGTGGAGAACGATTTTCACGATTAGTCGACGAAACTCCCGTGGAACTTTCTTCCTCCTAGCAGTCATTTCGCGTCGTAAGGTGGTCCAGAACAAATGGTACAATCGAGTAAGTGGTGATTTCGAGTCGCTTTCCAAATTCGGAATATATGTTTCTTTGCGTTTGAAGATGACAAGTGCCCTTGGAAATATGATATACCTATCGACTTAATGAAGTACACCCAAGTATACGAAGTTACTTTCCCTATTAGTTGAAAATTTATGGTTGTTAAGAAATATTATTTGCACTGCTACGACTTCCTATCGACTCTTTGCGACATAAGATTCCAGATAATAAAATAGACCCATGTTGCATAGGAATCTTATTGCGTTTTAAATGAAACAAAATTGGTGTAGAACCAATTTTTATAAAAATTAACTTGCTTCTACGATTTTTCACGTAAAACCAGGAAAGAAAGATTGTCGCGATAAACATTTCGCTTGCAACAATCGATGAACCTGTACTGACATGTCCAATGTTGCCAACACGAGCGAATACGTTTATAACATTTGTCGAAGGTATTACCAACTGCTTTACGTAAATAAGACGAAGTATAAACCTATGCACATGCAGCTATTGCAATATTTCCAGGTGGGGCTAACTCTTTAAACTCGAGATGCGCCTCTCAGTAGCCATTTAATCACATTCTAAAGATCGATGTTAATTAATATATCAAATCTAAAATTACTCAACGACGCGTGGAATGTCGAGGTAAAACAATTCCTTAATTTGCATACGATTTCTTATTTACCGTTTTGAAAATATCCTCGACTTTATGGCAGAAAGTCTTCGAATTACTATTTTTCCGTGACAAAGAAATCGCTGAGTGCAAAGGGCTAAAAGTGTCCCATCATGCATTACGATAACCCCAGAAGATGGAACCCTTTTAATCCCAGCATGCCCCAAAGAGTTAAACATTAGCATAGGTTAATTTATTACAGTTAATTATAATTTTGAGGATCTGTATATTGTATTTTATATTTTACATGACAAACAGTGTTGTACATAAAGTATCGAGTAAAATTGAATGCCTTGTGACCAAACGGTTCAAATAGAGGGTTAATATTCCGAGACCAATTCTTTTCCAATTCCCAAACGAAAACTGCCATCAAAACGTGTAATCAAATTACAGAGCTCCACCTAGCTGAAGGCTATTGAAACACTTAGGGTCATGCGTAAGTTGAGAGGCAAATTATGGCAATGTATACACCATTTGGATTAGCCCAAGACCTCACCCTGGCAATTAAGAATGAAACACCTGTCTAGCTCTGTCTAGATCAATCATTTTGATGAATAAATTAATCACTTCCGGGAAATATTACAAATTTGCTTATTCCGAATACAAAATTATTTACGATACATACTTCTCATAAAAGAAAGATCGAAAAGCATGGCGGGGACAAAGCGAAAAGAATGCAGGGAATCAGTATAAGACACAGAGTTGTACAAAGTGTCAAGGGAGTTGTACCGACTTGTATACTGTTGCGAGTCGTGAGAAGTCGAGTAGAATTATCAAAGAAGTAGACTAAGAGTTCCTTCAGACTCGAATCGTTCAATAATTCGAAGATTTATTATTATTCGTACATTTTCTAAATTTTGTTCATCAATTATTGTCAATAAACACACCATCAGTTTATCCTACAATAAGGTATACATTGTTCTTTTATAATGAGCAGCACGAGTACCTTTATGGTCACTACAACTGTTTCAACAGAATTTTTATTAATGTAGGATATCGAATTTTGGGTGGATAGTATACATAGATAAGATAGTATTGTTGGCTTCTTAATAGAATAAAATAAGCCTATAAATAGAATAACGGCGACTGGCTATGAGACAAGAGATATTCGCATGAGCACGATCTTCTGATCTTTCTTAAATGCAGCAAATATCTACTGTGGCAGCAACTTGAATCCAT
The DNA here is from genome assembly GCF_001483705.2 of Eufriesea mexicana. NCBI lineage: Eukaryota > Metazoa > Arthropoda > Insecta > Hymenoptera > Apidae > Eufriesea > Eufriesea mexicana. The sequence continues at coordinate 260,563 of NW_016909945.1, forward strand.
GGTACGGTTAACTTCGAACAGTCCCTTCCACAAAGGGTTAAATAAGGGTGCAAGGGCGTAGACAAGACAGAGTGCATGGAGTCGAGACATAGTGAATAGAGAATCGTGTGTTTGACAGTTAGAGTTCCAGAATTGAGGAAAACATAGTGTAATATTTTAGTTTAACCACTTGCGCTAGAAAGACGTGCCACGCACGTCGAGATGTTTTCGTTCCAAAATCGACAGCGACGTGTACACCACGTCGACAGGCATTTATCGCGGAAATAAAAATGACGTGGGCTGCACGTCGGCTAACAATCAGATCGTTCATTCCTCGAGCTACAGTTCCAGAGTGCACGGCGTCGCAAAGTGTCATCGATATCTTGGAAATATTTCAGAATCGACACAGTATCTCGCGGCGTCAATGTGACACCTTACGCGTGTTATACTGTAGCGCGCGGCACCGCAACCGTGAGTTTATTGGTAGCTCAGGTGGTTAAACTGTCTTCAGACTTTGACACACTGTCTTTGACTGAAAACTCTTGGACTTTGGACATTCTTCGACTGACTGACTTGGACTTTCTACACACACTGTCTCGCCTGCGCACTTGCACCCTTATTTAAACCATTCGTTCTATTCTTTTTCAAACCCAGGCCTTCTCAATCATGTCCCATTCGCACGCAACCACGGTGGACCAGGTACTTCCTAAGTACCTAACCTAACGTAACCACTCTGGACGCATCCCCAAATTTTCACTCCACTCTACCATAAATATTCCTTGCAGTCAATCCTCTTGCACGCGATCACTTTCGTTCTAAGCCCAAACGCTCTTGACAATTTTCCAGGGCCGTACTTATCCCAATCCCACATAAATAAACGAACGAGCGAAGCCTAAAATCACAATAGGCACATTTTAAAAACAAGAATTCATCTTCTGCACGTACCCTCGACTATTCCAGCGAGTTCCTAGCGTGCGACTATTAATCGCACACACTGAACACACAGCACCTATTTGCGCTATACGTACGAGCCGTCATCTCAGAATCGCTAATTAAAGTTTGCCCGAGGTAACCTGGACCCCAACGTCCAACTTATCGCGACTAGAGTACAAATGGCGTTCGAACAATGCGCGAAGGGAAACATAGGACCCGAGCCGAGCGGTCGAGATATTTCGCGGTCGTTGATTTGGAAATTTAATAAGAAGCGAGAAGGAAGATGGCGCGAGGGGGGTGGAAGCGGGATCCAAGCCACCGGTCCGTTCCCCAGGTTTTATCTCCGTTTCCATTTCGCCGCCTTCTCCTTTTTGCACCCCGTGGATCCTACGCGTCGTCCATCCTGGCGGAAGACTAATATCCGCATTAAAAATTTAATTATAAACCTGTACCGAGTGATTCGTTTCTGCCTCGGTGGTCGCGTTGGGGATGATGTCTTGATGATGGCCATTAGGGTATAACGAGCCGAGATGTTCGCGAAGAAATGTCGCTGTGGGCTCGAACACTTGGCGGAATGCAGACTTTTTCTGCGAATCGTCGGATGGAAGGTGAGTTTAGTGGAATGGGAATTGTTTATATACTGGGTTCCATTTATTCTTGCGATTACTGATTTTTGTTCTACCTGTCTCAGCTTTATGACGCTTCTTGAATTTTTTAAGGGTGGTGTAGCTTTTGGGAATTGGGAAATCAGGGGTGAGGGTGGGAATTAATATTCTGTGTGACTTAGAACGATTATATGTGGTTATTTAAACATATGGTTTGGTGTGTTAGAGGTATTAGATTGTTTGTAATTATTGATGAACTGTTCTGTAATTCTGTTATAATTAGTCTATTTCATAATTTTGTTATAACTATTCTATTTCACAATTCTGATGTAAATATTTTATTTTATGACTCTGTTATTAATATTTTGTTTTATATTTTTGTTATAAATTACACTAATTGTATACTGTGGTCGAAAATATAAAATTACCACCATCCCATAGGAAATGGGAGAACCCTAATAATAATTAAAGAAGAAAAAGAAAAAGAAAATTATTATATACTAAAATATCTATTTCACAATTCTGATGTAAATATTGTATTTTATAATTCTGTTATTAATATTCTGTTTTATATTTTTGTTATAAATTACACTAATTGTATACTGTGGTCGAAAATATAAAATTACCACCATCCCATAAGAAATGGGAGAACCCCAATAATAATTAAAGAAGAAAAAGAAAAAGAAAATTATTATATACTAAAATATCTATTTCACAATTCTGATGTAAATATTGTATTTTATAATTCTGTTATTAATATTCTGTTTTATATTTTTGTTATAAATTACACTAATTGTATACTGTGGTCGAAAATATAAAATTACCCCCATCCCATAAGAAATGGGAGAACCCTAATAATAATTAAAAAAGAAAAAGAAAATTATTATAGACTAAAATATGTGTATAAATTTTTTAATTATTATTAGAGTTCTCCCATTTCTTGGAGGATGGGGGTAATTTTATACTTTTGATCACAGTATACAATTAGTATAATTATAACAGAAATGTAAAATAGAATATTAATAACAGAATTCAGATATAAATATATTTTATAATTCTGTTATTACTATTCAGTTTTATATTTCTGTTAAATATTATACTAATTGTATACCGTGGTCAGGAGTATAAAATTACTCCCATGCCCCAAGAAATGGGAGAATTCTAATAATAATTAAAAAATTTATGCACATTTTATGGTATATAATAATTTTCTTTTTCTTTTTTAATTATTCCTTTTTTAATTATTATTAGGGTTCACCCATTTCTTAGGGGATGGATGTAATTTTATACTTTTAACCATAGTATAAAATTAGTATAATTATAACGGAAATATAAAACAGAACAGTAATAATAAAATTTTGATATAAATATTATATTTTATAATTCTGGCATTACTATTCTGTTTTATATTTTTGTTATAATTATACTAATTGTATACTATACTCAAAAGTATAAAATTACCCCCACCCCCAAGAAATGGGAGAAATCATTATGTACATATTACAGTACATATTATAGTATATAATAATTTTCCATTTCTCTTTAACTATTCTCCACTAGCCAAGTATCATAAATTATTTACCTTTATTACATAATGTATGATAAACAATCTATTACTTCTACTATACTAAAAAATTAAATAAATTATAATTTTGTACTATTTTACTATACCCTTTCTGAATTAACAATGTAGGGAGAATATCCCTCGGAAATTTGACATAAAATAAGCCATATCAATAAAGGTCCATTTTACAAACCCAACATTCTGTACCCTAACCTATAACTTACCAACCACAGTTCGTAACTCAACTACCAAATGTTCGCAAACGCTTCTTCAACGAGCTTAACCAACAAATTCGGGCAACACGATCGGAGAGAGATCTCCCATTAGCTACAGCAGTGCCCATGACCATGAAACGGAAGCGACCTCGCCAAAAGCCTCGAGCGAATATTCGCGTTCGTGTTCCAAACTGGAAACATCGAGATATTATTCCGCCATAGCGGATTTTTACGATACGTTTTTACAGCTTCGAGCTACGTTTGTTACCGTGTAATGCGACACGAAAAATTTCGCGAAACAGAGTCGATTCTCCTTGCCTCCCGGGTTACACCTGAAAACGGTAAAATACACAGCGTATCTTTCGTGTTTTTCAAATAAATATCCCCTCGATACGGAGGAGGCTCTTACGTGGAGGTAATTTGTAGTTTGTTTGGAAATATTGGAGCCGTTTTGTTTTTAGGGTTTCGGGTATGGTGGATCTGAGAGCTTCGTGTTTTCTGCAGAACGAAAGTGCTTGTTCGTTTCTGCTTAAAATACAGGGGTGCATGCATTTTGTGGAGAATAATAATTCGTAACAAACAATTAATTTTCATAGATTCTTAACGAATGTATTATAGTAAATAATATTAGACTAATTGTGATAAATAATAAATCACAATACGTGAAATTCAATAATTGGTAATAGATAATATATTATACTGAATAATATTAATTAAATAATTAAAAATAACAATATATTTATTATAATATATTATAATATACATTATTTGACTATATAACAAATAATAAATTTAAAAAGTGAAGTTACATTATTTCTAATAAATAATAAAATTTTTAATCCTTTTATTGACTAAAAATTATAGCTTGTCAAAAATGATAGAAAAATAAGTTCTCAAAAGAATTTGAATGACTCCATTTAAAGAATCATCAATTTCATTATGCAATATTGCTTGCAATATTAAATATCCACAACCTCTCGATATTAAATAATAAATAATAAATTTCTGCTACATGTTGTACAAAACAACAAATTCTCTCAAGTTCCCTACATCTCGTACAATATTCATTCAATATAAAAATTTATTCACATCTTTTCCTTAGCAAATAATAAATAATAAATTACAAGAATATTTCTAGGACATCCATTTAATATTCAATCAATATAAAAATCAGATTTTTATAAACCCCCAAAAACAATAAATTCTTTTAAATTCACTACATCTCGTACAATATTCACTCAATATAAAAATCTATTCACATCTTTTCTTTACCAAATAATAAATAATAAATTACAAGAATATTTCTAGGACATCCAAACAATATTCAATCGATATAAAAATCAGATCCTTATAAACCCCAAAGTGGACTTCCTTCCTGCTCCCCAAAAATTTTCCACAAACCTTCAACCTCCTTTCCCAAAACTGAACAACCCTCACCAACCCCAGGGTTAATATCTCGGTAAACAAAAATTTACGGAACATCGTTCATTCGCAATCGCTCGAAGAGTGATTTCGCGACGGTCAAAGAGCATCTTGCCCGGCCATCCTTCAATCTCATTCAGCGGCCGGAAATTCCTCGTGGTTTCCGAGGCAACAGGGACCCACCGATCCTCATCAAAATTTCAAAGGCTAACGTTTTCGACCCATCACGCCCGTAAATTCCGCGCGTTACACGGCCACGTCAGGGTCGAAGAAGATTTATCTCTTCATTGACGCGAGCAGACTCAAAACTTCCCTATTCGTGAGGGTTTGTATCAACCTGGAAAGGGTACCCTGGCAAGATAGGGCAAGGGTGCACGGGGAAAAACCCTCTAGTTCTCTCTTTGTCCAATAAAATTCGACTGAGCATTGTCGAGGTTGAATGCCTCCTGAGGGCCGTGGTTGCGAGTCTCGAAATCGGGAATATCAAAGTATATCGTAAAATTTTATCACTTCGTGTCCTCGGGTTCGAACGTGGCAATTTGCTGGGATCTCCCTGTCCTCGCGTTTCTTCTTTCCTCTTTTCTCTTCTTATTGCACATTGTCATTGGATAAACCAATTAATTTTGGGACAGGAGAAATATTTTCTAATCCCCTCCAATTATAACTTGCAATTTGATTTATTGTTTATTTGCATATTAGCAGTGCAGAAAAATGAAAACTCGTTTTAAGTTTTTAAATTAACTATTTTCTGATGTCATCGTTACGTGTAGATGGAATGTATATGTATTCATTATTATTATGCTGAATAATTAATTTTGGTAATTGCTTTTCCTTTCCTCTTTTCTCTTCTTTTTGTTGCACAAGGTCATTGGATAAATCAATTAATTCCGGGACAGGAGAAATATTTTTTAATCGCCTCCAATTATAACTTGCAATTTGATTTATTGTTCATTTGTAAAATAGCAGTACAGAAAAATGGAAACTCGTTTTAAATTTTTAAATAAATAACTATTTTCTGATGTCATCGTTACGTATAGATGGAATTCATATGTATTTATTCCTATTATGCTGAACAATTAATTTTGGTATTTGCATCTAAGTAGCATATGGTACATGCATTGGCCAGGTATTAACAGCTCTTTACGCCCGATAAGGCTAGTCGTAAACCAGTTGTGAATTTTATAAAAAATCCATAAGCTGCTTCGCAGCTTGCACTGGATTCAATACCGAAAGTTCCACAGCAAGACCATAAAATCGTGCTATTTTTCCGATAAAATGCCCCAGTGACGAAGTTTCAGGAGTCAGAAGAGGTTAATGCTCGAAGAAGCTCAAAATTAGTCACATATTTCCCCCTCTTCGAAAGAAAGTGGTCAGAAAATTTCATTGCTCCCAACTACAAAATATATACAGGGTGTCCTAACAAAATGTATACATACTTTGCGTGATTATAAAAACAGTATATATTTAGATGCATTACAGGTTAAGAGTACAAATTAAATAAGACAGATGTAGAATTTGTTTAGTCAGCGCAAATGTTCAAATTGATGCCCATTTTGAACCAAACATTGCTGATAACGCAAAACGTTCTAAATTAGAAAGAATAAGGTATTAAAATGTGTATACATTTTTTGGTATTATAAAACAATTTTCAGCAACAAATTTTCAATAACAAATCCCTCATTTTGATCGAATGAAACGAGAATAACAATTCAATTAACAATTGATCAATTAATTTCTTTACTATATTATAACAATTGTGGACATTATTTAATTCTGCAATTGCATATCTACATTCTTAAAAAGTTTAATTGTATCGTTTTTAATAAAATTTTAGTAATAATAATATTTTAATAATATAATTTAGTTTAACGATAATAAAATTAATAATAAAAATTTTTATTATATCGGTACCTTTATACTTATGTATTTTAATGTATATTATATTGCAGTTTGGATTATTAGAGACTAACTATGTTATTTACACTCGATGTCTTGGAACAGGCGAAACAATAGTTCAGGGGGCGATTCTACATGAAAAAATAAGTCGAAAGTACAAATAAAATTTTTTCTTTTGAGGCTTCGTTTTCGAGAAAATCGAGTTTGGAAATTCGTGGAGTACACGCGCGCTTGGCTAACTCTCGACCTAATGCGTTCAACGTGCCAGTAGTCAGAGCGTCCACCACCCCTATTTCAAACTCGATTTTCTCGAAACCGAGGCCTCAAACGAAAAAAGTTCATTCTACATTTTCGACTTACTTTTGCTTGCAGAGTAACGTCCTATCCGGTTTTACCACCCTGTTCAGTCAGGAGTTTGCCTAGCCCGCGTGTACTCGGTGAATTTGCAAACTGGATTCCCTTGAAAACAAAGCCCCAAACTGCAAAGCTTCGTTTGCTTTTTTGGCATGCTTCTTAATGCAGAATAATCTTTTTAGAAGTTGTTCTATCTGCTAATCTGCGACACCCTATATTATTATCACGAGAACAGTATATTAATCTTATTTCCTTCTTTATAAGTATTAATCTGTTGACCAGGTAGCAAACATGGTAATTGAAAATAATAATTATAAAAATAATAATTAAAGATTCATGTTTTAATATTGAATATACAAGTTTCCTATAGCCCAAATTTTTACTAAAGAAATCTTGTAATAATTCTTGAGATTTTTAACAATTTTATTTTAAGACAGATATTTGTCTTTTTAAATAATCCCAGCAGGTGATTTTTCAGTAAATAAGAGAAAGAAATATTTGAATTATTTTAATATTAAATAATTCAAAATTAAATCTTTTTAAGTAAGCAATTCACCAAAGTGAGAATCATTCCTATATTTTATATATTTTATATATAGCCCAAATTTTTACTAAAGAAATCTTGTAATAATTCTTGAGATTTCTAACAATTTTATTTTAAGACAGATTTGTCTTTTTAAATAATTCCAGCAGATGATTTTTCAATGAATAAAAGAATGAAATATTTGAATTATTTTAATATTAAATAATTCAATATTAAATCTTGAAAGATTTTAAACAATTAATTCACCAAAGTGGGAACCATTCCCATATTTTACCTGTCAACTAGGACACAAATTTCATCCAAATACTAAATTACATTTACGACTTACTCGAAAATCCAAACTTTCCTCATCCCTTTTCTCTCAAGGAAAAGAAAGGAAAGAGCGTGAAAATATTTCCAACATCGTTTCAGGGTCAAAATTCAATTTTTCTCGCCAAAGGCATTCCCTTTGATGCCTTCATCTCTTCCAAAGTCGAAGCGAAATAGAGGACGCGTTGTACACGTATAAGCAGCCTCCATTTCCGTCTTTTCATAAAAAGAATTGCTCATATTCATGTCTCAGTCGGTCTCAAAATTCCATCAAATATCCGTTCGTTTATATCACGAATTATGATAATTACCAGGAATTCAAATTGCACAACGAAATGTTGAATTTTCGAGGCGAAATTCAAAGAGTTCTTCATACTCTGACACCGGCTGTCCGTTTCAGAATTTATCGGACGTTTTTCCTCCGCGTGTTACGTTGCTTACGCCACTACTATGCACAATTTACCGCTACAATCCTCGGAAACTTTGGTTATTCGAAGTAATGAGAACAGACTGCTCGCTTGTGAACAAAGAGGAATTTTTAAGGCAGACTGACGACACTCTTCCTGTGATTCATACGTTGTTTAATCCCTTGGATAACTCGAGTGTTTGGGTGATCCTGGCGCGTTACGCGATCTTCGTTTTCTGTCCCGTCTCGCGTTGCGCGATTCGTCCTTTTTGAAATTCCCGCGCTCGTAAATCCCGATTACGCTTGACCGCGGCGGCGGGCGAGGGCGCTGACTTACCATGCGAAATTAATCAAATAAATTTTCCTGAGGTTAGATATGATACCTGAGGCGATTCTCGATGAATTAAACATCTAATATTTTACCATTAAATATCAGCACCTTTCGCATTTCCAGAATTTTTGTATTCCATCGACTAATATTCCCAATACATTTCTACAATAAAATTCTTGAAATAAAAATTTTCATATAGGGAAATTAATCTAATTTCTGATACAGATATTCAATAACTAAATAGAGAAATCGATATAATTTGTCTAGATAAATTTATTTAGAATCTAGTAGATAAACCATAAATTTTATATCTCATCTGGTACACAAATTTCCTGACATTTTTAACTTGCAAAAATATGAATGTTTAAAGCCTTTTACGTGCGTAGGTCATACCAACTGGTTAAAATTTATTTCTCCGGTCCATCTGGCGTATTTTTTCGAACAAGGAGAAAGATTTCGAGTTAGTTTTAAATATTTATTCGGATACATATTTGAACGTTAATTTGAAAAAGTTTTAAATATTTTTGTACGCCAAACGCAACGACCGCGAATAAAAATTTATACAGGGAGTAGGAAATAGCGAGCGTTTTGCAAAAATACGTCCAACCGCAACTTAATTTTCACCCCCGTTATCCTATTTTCTTTGTCTACATATATTAAAGCAAAGAGATCTTTCGTATGAAAATTTATTTTAAACCCGCCTTAAGGTTAGGCAAGAACGGTGCAGCAAATTCCGCAATTCCTCCCTAAACGGACCAGGTTATTTAAAAAAGCAGTGCTCGGTTATACTGCAATTTTTCCGAATAAAACATTCGCTCCCCTATCTCTCTTCTATCTAACTCGAAAATGCATTTCAGGTAGAATAGCAAATTTCGCGAGTCGTGCATGATAAAGAAGCTTCGATTTACCCAACCGCATCTTTCTCCCTTTTCTTTCTCTTTTTCCCAATTTTTGGAAGTGTCTCGAGGTACATTTCAAAAATGTCTACCCAATTTCGAAGGAGAAGGGACAGAAAAGGCGGGGATAATACGTATACGGGACAGTAGACATACTTTTAACGTTATGCCAGCATCATGCATGCATTTTACATTTATTTTACTGGACCGTAATCCCCGTACTCGAGACTTTAGTCGCGTATACGCGAATACCTGTAGGAAAAATTGTATCTCCTTAGCTCCCACTAAGATGCAACGTCACGTCGACGAATAGAAACGTTTACGTGACTACGATTTTAATACTATATGACATACGATAAACATTCTAACGCTGTATGCTTGATACTCGTATAAATTTCGCCTCAGTGGCTTCCGATACTTTGAATATCAGTTGTGACACGGTCCAATTCGAATTTTTAAATTTCCCGCTATTCCTCGCGTGATATTTAATATCGAGGAGCAGTGTTGCCTTCCTTTTTGGAATTTTGTTCCTTGCACAAAAGAGGTGGAAGGTATAAGGAGATGAAAGCTTGTAGATAATATTTTATAAGAAAAGAAGAAAATTAATTTAATTTTGGGAAATAATATAATTAAAAGAATGTAATTTAACGAATAAAAAAGGGGAAAGAAGATCGAAATTTTTCATTTCAATTTTATTATTATTGTTTAATGTCATTCTTCACGCGAAGTTTAATTATTTCGAGACTGATTCGATTATCTCAAAAATTGAATTGTGCGGTCATCCACTGGCTATATACGTACATATATCAGCAAGAATAATCGAGCTCCCACTATAATAATTTAATTATGAATATGATAATACAATAATTATATGTCCGAGTAATATAATTCAAATTAATTATAAATGTGAATATAATGTAATTTCACGTAGTATAAAATTTAGCTCAATTTCACTCTAAAATATAGCTCTAAAAATAATTGTCATCCTAAAATTATTGCTAGTAAATTTTACCTCTATGTATCGTGTTATTCTATTATTACTATCCGAAGATTGTATTTCTATAATGAATGAATGCCACGTTTAATAAGTTGCATATTAAATAACTTGAGGGATTTATATTCACTCTAGTACCCGCATTTATGTAATGCAAATTTAATTCAATTTTCATATTTTAGCATCTTTTGACGTTTATATTTCTCACATTTCCCTCCTACACAACTTCATTCATTTTCAATGCTGCATAGAATTAATTAGTAAAAATTAGGTATTAAATAACTTGACAAATTTATTCTTAACTCTGTTACCGTTATTTATTCAAATTTCAATCTTCTCGCCAACTTCTCATCCTTCTATTTCTTCTCTAAGCACAATTTTGAAATTTATTTAATTTATTATTAGGTAGATAGGTAGATTCATTTATTTCAGCTTGTACTGCCAGGAAATGGTTTTACATTATTGTAAGTCTATCTTATTTCCCTCTTTTAATGTTCATCTCGTTCATAGAAGACCTATATATACTCACACATACACATGTGCCTTCTGTATACAAACGTTCATATATACATGCATATCCACACAAACCCACCCGTACCTCTATACACCTAAATATTTTATACAGTATAATATAATGTAATATAACATAACCTAATATGATTTAATCTAGCCTGGTATAATATAACTATTTTATTTATATCTTACATTTCTTTGATTTTTCTTTATTACCATTGATTTTGATGTATTTATACTAACTATAATATACTTATACTAAATATAATATAACATAACGTAATATACCTATACATACCCACCGGTACCTCTATCCACCTAAATATTTTATACTTTATAATTTAATATAATATAACATAACCTAATATGATTTAATCTAGCCTGGTATAATATAACTATTTTATTTATATCTTACATTTCTTTGATTTTTCTTTATTACCATTGATTTTGATGTATTCATACTAACTATAATATACTTATACTAAATATAATATAACATAACGTAATATACCTATACATACCCACCCGTACCTCTATACACCTAAATATTTTATACTTTATAATTTAATATAATATAACATAACCTAATATGATTTCATCTAGCATAGTATAATATAACTATTTTATTTATATCCTAAATTTCCTTGATTTTTCTTTATTACTATTGATTTTTATGTATTTATACTAACTATAATATACTTATACTAAATATAATATAACATAACCTAATATGATTTAACCTAGCCTGGTATAATATAACTATTTTATTTATATCTGATATTTCTTTGATTTTTCTTTATTACCATTGATTTTTATGTATTTATACTATTTATTTATTTATCTAACCAATTCTTATTTCTCTACCTATATAGTCACTTCGTGTTCACTCTCTCTAACTCCTCACTCCATACATGCACTCTCCTTCCTATATACATTCGTTCTTTCCTTTCTATCCTCTTATTGCACTTTCTTAATATCGCTACTTTATATAATGTTATTCAGTTATTATTAATTTTTCTTTTCTTTTCCTATTTAATACTTTACACCATTCTATAATTCCTCATGTATTAATTCTAATTCTAATTATTCTATAATTCCAATAGTATATCCATTCCTCTATGTATTCCTCTGATATTATTTTTGTATACTGAAGCCTACTCTGTTAAATTCTGTGAATTTTTTAACCACATTCCATAATTTTAATTTATTATTAATTTACCCCTAACTCTAATATCATCATGCATCAAATAAAATTATAACTTTAAAAATTCCTGTACACATTTTACTATGCATCGTGTTGCCTATCTATTCCTTATTTAAACACAGTTCATTCATCATCGATGCTGCATGAAACTCATTATCACTAACAAAAGGAATTATCTGTCAAGCAATCTAAACAATTTAACATTTATTTAAATGTACTATGCTATATAATATATTATATATATCATATTTATTATATCATAATAATTATTATAATTATGTCTATTTTGTGACACTTCCACGCATCACTATTATTTCTATAAACACAGTTCATTCACCATCGATGCCACACGAAACCAGACGCAAATCGTTAACAGTATGCTGTTCGGAAACACCCGGAATTACGTAAAATTTCACGCTGTATCGAAATTATTTCACGAGAAATGTTCTAGCAACGAGCAAGAATAGTCACTTTTCAGGACGAAAGTATGCGTCGAAAGAATCCTCCTACGCCGAACAGGAAAAGACGCTCTAGGATAAAGAGGAGCTCAAGTAAGATGGCGCGCCCTATACGCTCTAACCTTTCAAACTCTCCACTTTCCAAACAGTTACGTAAACATTTAAAAATAACGAAATGACGTCAACGACGATTAATCGGATTTTATTATCGCGCAGAAACCGATCTGCATCTTATTTATAAACCAGATACGAATTACCGCAAAGATGTTTGAAGGTTAATTTCTATTGATATCCATGCTATTTAATTCGCCTCCTCTTCGAGTTGCTTAATTAGGCATAGCATAGGATGGACATAAGTTAGAATTTATTTTCCTTTTATAAGATATGTATCTTCAAACTTTTACGTGCCAAGCCATAGCACGGAACTGCAAAGCCATAAAACGTTTTACGCGCTTTCCCTTTGGCTCCCCCCCTTCTCCCTTTTAGTACGAAAAATCGTTTTATGTATTCTAATACCCGGGTCATTCGATCTTATCAAAATTGATTTTATACCCCGATAATTTCTTGCGTCGCAATGGCTGCTGCTTCCAAGTGTCGTGAATAATACAGTCGATTTTTCAATAATTTCTGGGGTAGTAATGACGTCCCCCATGAAGCGTCGCGAATGGTGCATTCGAAGCTTCGACAATTCGATGGGGACACGAGGTGCGAAAGTTTCTAATAGAATATTTACCTGCAGGCAAATTGAATCCTCCCAAAGCAGAAACATGTGCATATATTTAAAGAACTAATTAATGCATCTCGTTATATCTCATTGCTCTGGATAATTTCGTTCAGCTTAATAGCATAAATCACGATTCCACGTGGAAAACAGCTAATGATTTGTTTGTTATTATTTTATGAAACGATTGATTTACGCGAGTTAAAATATTGAAAAGTAATATTGACAAATTCTTATTAATTACTTGTCCTCTCGGATAAGTATGGAATATTGTTTCCTCCTTGTTGGAATTTTGTTTGTTTTTGTGAAGAGAAAAATTCGAATCCATTATAGTCGATCGCAAAATTGGGAATTAGTAATTGTTGCAATTATGTAGTAATATGGAAACGATGAAAATGGAGGAGTAATAAGTTAATAAAATAAATATTAAAAGGAAATGCAAAATTTATCTTGTTCTGTGTTACGTTATCTAAATTGTTTTTAGTTGGAATTATAAAATTGTCTGACGTATTGAAAATGGCTAGCATAAATCATAGGATCCCATAGAGAAGTTATCCATTAAAAATACTTTTGGCAGTATGTTGTATTCAGTACGAAATTCTTTTACAAAATGGACAAAATAATATCTTGTCACAAATCCTATTAATTATAAAAATTAACTATGTGACTCGATACATTTTATTGATTTATTAAAAAATCTGCGAGGAACTATAATATTTATTTATTACTCCAATTTATTTTTAATTTTGCTCATTAATATTATTATTATTCGTTATAATTTATTTTATTGATTTATTAAAAAATCTGTGAAGAACTAAAATATTTATTTATTACTCCAATTTATATTTATTTTTGCTCATTACAATTAATATTTGTTATAATTTATTTTTCCTACATAATTTATGTTCCATATATCGTATGTGTAATTATTGATTGATATAGTCATTCGATAAGCGATTATCATTTATTTTATTTTTCGATTGGCATCACGTTCTGATTCTTCTACTCGAGTTCAGATATCAAATTAAGTATACCAAAGGCCTGTAATTTTCTTCATAATCCAATAACTTTCATCCCCTTCGTTAAATTTTTCAGTTTAAAACTATTTAAAATTAATATTAAGTAATACAATTTGATAATTAATTCCTAAAGATACAGAATGGAAGAAAATGCACTTTAAAAGTGGGATACACATTGTCAAACAATAACGAAATTTATTAAAGAAAAAAGCTACAGAACCGTGACAAAGTAAATTAAAACGTTCCTAAACGCTGCACCATTCAATAACCATTAACCCATTTCTCCCAATGTTCCAATATCGGAACGTACGAATTAAAACATTCTGTCGCCTATACATATATACAGACATAATTCTCTATTTACCTGAGCAGAAAAATATCCAGTGTAACAAACCACGGTACTCTTTTATTACCCTTAACAAAACAATTTAACAAATTGATATTGAACACATTTTACAAGAAAAATGACACACGATATTTTTAACACCATTTTAAGCACGATACCGCCTGATTGTACGATTTACCAGTTTCGCAATTTGCTCGAATAATACCAGGCAAAAATGTCTAAACCCCTCTACAATTAACAAAAACACAGACCGAAATGCTTCTCTCAGCTATCCCACCGTGGTCGTTCAATTCCGCTGAGAAACGTACACTAAATCCTCCCTTAGATCGATACCTCTTCATACCCACTACGCCTTACGTCTCGACGCACGCCGTCTCTCTCCTTCCGCGAATTCGCAGAACGTCCGGACGCGCAACCATCGATTCGAGAGTCTTAAGAAATTGTTCAGAGAATCGGTGCGAAAGACAGGGGTATATGGTGTTCTTGGAAGCACAATGTTGAGCCAGCCGGCGAAAAATGCGCGACAAGGTGTGCTTGGAAATCACGGTAAAAGGAGAGACAGGAGGGTGTAGATGCCGATGGAAGGGTGCCAGGCTGAAGTGTTCCCGCACTTTACGAAATGAGATACACCCACGCCTATAAAAAGCCAACCGCACCTATGTGTACGCGATACACCGCCTGCCGCGAACCACCCCCGAGGGCTAGCTTCGCGATCGCTATTCAAGATCATCGACGATCCGCGAGCTGAACGGAATCGGTCCCTCGTTTCGTGTACTTCCCCCGGTGATCGCCTTCTTTCCAACTGTGTAATGGGAGAGGCCGAGGAAGCGTTAAGATGAAGCAACGTGGTGAGGGTTGTGGAGAGGGTGAGTTGGAGGTATTTGGAGAATTTTCAAGGGGGTAGTGGCGAGGGGTTGTGGCTTAAGGAAGACGTGGTAGATAGTTTGGAAAATGATATTAACACCAAGTATAGTGAACTAAAGTGTCGGATATGGAATATGTTAATAGTAATTAATACAATTAATATCGTATTATGAAAATAAATACAGGTAGCCCTCCTACAACACGGTTTCGCTATATCACGATTCATAAATTATGGAAACCCTCCTACAACATGGCATCCTATAACACGGTTTCACTATAACACGATTCATAAATTGCGGGAACCCTTCTACAACACGACATCCTATAACACGGTTTCGCTCTAACACCATAAGAAAATTGTAAAAACTTTTGTAGAACACTGTACTTCTACACGAGCAGTGACGACGAAGAAATTTATTAAATTAAAGTTCCGTTAAATTAAAATAATATCTTATTTGTTTTGTTTTGTGTTGTACATATATTTATATTTTTGATAAAAATTAAGTTGTTTATATAGAATTAAAAAGAAATTTGTTTTTAGTAAGTTTCCGGAACGTAACCCTCCTTTTTGTACTGGCTCTGGGTCTCGTACAACACGGTTTCACATAACATGGCATTTTCTAGGAACCTATCTACCGTGTTATAGGAGGGTTACCTGCATATACTGTAGAATGGATATTTTATACAATTTAATACAGATTCGCAAATTTGATTTGCAATTTATATTAATGGAATTTTTAGAAACTGACGGCAATTTTTTAAAATTATATAAATGAGTCCTGCAGCGTGCCACCTCTTTTAGTGTTATATTCGCCAAATATAGAATAGCAAATTTAGGAGGAAATGTTGTAAAATTTGTATCGATAGAATTCTTGGAATTCCAGAAATGGATCTTTCAACGCGGCACTTCATTCAGCTCATTTACCTTAAATTGAAGTGCTTGGGCAGTATGATGCGTGCATAGCAAGAGAGAAGTTTTGAGGTTATGTTAGTAAAGCTAGAAAATAATTCAACGATGCATGTAATATGTACTGTATATTTATTGGATCAGAAAATTAGTGGTTGAAAAACTATTTATTACAAAATAAAAAATTTATCTGTTATTATTGCAATAGTCCTAATAGTAATATGATGTTTCATTTAGTACACTAGCGCCACCATAGTCAGTAATTACAATAAATATACCACGAATAGCGTGTACATCTTTGAATTGTTTTCTAATTTTATTTGTATAATCTTGAGAAATCTTTCTTAATATACATGTCACATAATTTTAATTCTATCTTGATTTAGTATTTATATTTTACTTGTTAAACGTACTAAATGCATGTTTAGACTGATTTCAGTTTTAGTATTCTAGTTCTGGTGTTAACCTGTTGTATCAGGAATTTTCTTTGCTTTTATGCAGAAGAATTCCAGGAATTATAATTCTGTGATATAGTTAAATTCTATGCTTACATTTCCGTGATAATTCTGTACCAGCTAAACAGATAATAATGAAATAACTGCATAATTTTTAAATCTATAATAACTCTCAATTTTAGAGGAAATTATATAATATAATAATATAATTAAAAGACAGAATTTTTGTTTTAATTTGAGAAGTAAAAACTAATAATTACTAGGTAAATTATTTACTGCCGATATAATCATAGAATGCAAAGTAAAATAGCAAAACAGATTTAAAAGGTATAGATACCTGTGTGTGTAAGACTTTTATAGATTTATTCGATTTTCTTGTAACAGGTATATCATGTATGACATGTAAACTAAAATTTTTGATGCTAAAAGAGACAATAGGGAAGATGATCACTGAAGAATTTTTAAAATTCTATTTCTTACCTACCCGTGGATCATGAGCCCCAAGAGGGTTGCAAACTGGTTTCAGTAGGTCTCTGTGGTTATTTTTATTCGAAACTCGGAACCCCAAAAATTCAGACAAGTTTAACATTTCTTTACTTTACATTTTCTACTTCAGTGACGTGTCGATTAATCTTGCGATGTATCAAAGTTTAAATAATTCAAGGAACGACGTATGATCTCGCAATTTTGGAAAAATAATGAAAGAAACGTAACAAATAATAGTTGAAAGTAGGTCGCGTCGTTACGTTCTTTAAATGGAAATATCGCTTCAAAACTCCAAGGAACAGAACTCTGTATTTTCATATTTAAAGAAACCCCATTTGAACGAGCGCAGTGTTATTTCAAAAGGGAAGGAAGAAGACATATAAATTCGACAAGATTAATTTCACTGTCTTTACCTTTCCGAAGTCATGACTTCATTTTACAAATACGTTAATAATTATCATAGAGAAATAGAAATTGAAGAAGAATTTTGCCTCTCGTCTCTCCTAATTTTCGGGCTTTTAAACATTCAACATACACATACCATTTCTAATCTTCCATCTTTCAATTATTTAATTACTATTTTATAATAATATCAATCTAAACCAAATTTTATCTCGTCTCTTCTAATTTCGTGACTTTTACGTATATAACTACTTCAAAAATAAAATCAAATTATTGTATTCTCATAGAATACAATATAATTAAAACAGTTAATATTCAAAATTAATTTCGAATAATTTAAAATATTTTCTTACAAAATTTTTCTTTATATTCACACTTTGGTCCTTACAAAATTCCGATTAATAATAAATTAAAGTATTACTTAATTTAAAATTAAACTTCATTTAATATTTGTTCACTCACAGACGTTTGTATCTTTTTTCCTAATTCATAACATGTCACGGTATAAATATACGGAAATAGCATATATGAGAAGGTAATAGAAGCTTTGCGATCCATACAAGTGAATAATTTATTCCAGCTACTGGACCGTATTTCATAACTCGGACCAAGGTCCATTTCAAGGCATCGAGTACGTTCTCATCCGTTTGCTTTTAACGATTTTTCCTAGAGTATCCATCCTCGTAGACCGAATACTTGGTCCGACATTTTCACCCTTTTCTTCGTCCCACCTAAATCTTACCCGTGATTTCACGTCTGAGAATTGAGCGTTAAACGGTGGGCAAGAATCAATAATTTCAACGTAGAGGGTGTTTCAGAACAACGGAGAATCACGCAAGAAGTAGTAGATTATTAAAAAATAATATTAATTTGAAAATTACGAGAAGAGTCGACATTAAACTCCATTCTTCCTTTAACATCCGACTCTTTAAATACTGAAAGTTTGGTGTTGCAAGTTTGCTTTAACCCTTCCACCACCCCAGGTCCTGCTGGATTTACCCGCGTTCTCGGTTCTTTAAAAAACTTTTCCAATTCTGAAGAAAATGTTCCTTTGATATAATGGTCAGGAATCAAAAACGCATAAATTAAAGAAAAGGAGGTACGATTAAGTCGCGAAAGTTTTATATGCTGTGGCTTAATGAAGAGCGATAAATTACGACCCTTTCGGCAAACATATCTGAGTTAATCGATTATTCTTTCAATAAAATACTTTTGGAGAATATTTTATTATTTACTGATTTATTACCTCGTAAATTTACAAATTTTATAAAAATTATTCTATTCCTCATTTAATATATTTCAAAATATATTTCTTTAAATAATATCTAATTAAAGTTGTTGTTTTATTATTGAATACATCCCTGTTAGATATATCAGATATATTAAATATATTATTAAATATTAGATATATTTAACTGCCTTTCACTAAATATTGGCTGCTTTAAAGTTATTTTTCTTTTTAAAAAATATTCCTTTTCCAGTAATACTTTTTTAAAATTTATTTTTGGAGGCCATTCAATTCCTTGTCGTTAAAGAAAGTTGTCTAAAGACGAGAATTAATGATAGTTGGAGCATGATATATCCTGTAAATAGGGTGAATGAGGTTGAACGTACTACACAAGGTCTAACAGATTTTACAGCTACCTTTAACATCATTTTATTTTAAAATGACATGTTTTATTGATAGATTCCAAATTAATTTCCTTTAAATTACTTCATTTCTAGTCCAATTAACGCGTTCAATGTCAACTATGAAATCTCTCATAGCGTTTCATTCTTCAAATTATTGCAACTGCTTCAGGTTTATATTCAAACTTTGCACATACGTTTACGTAAAACGTAATATATTTCAGACCATATTAAGCTTCGATCCTACTTAAATTCACGATAGCTGTTCAAAATCCCGGCTACCAGCTTTTATGCCCTCGTGTAGGCAACAGGAAAATAAATGCACACGACTCAGCATCGCGTTACTGTACCGACTTGATGCTAAAAATGTATCCATAATTGTTATCACGCGGCATCCCAGTATTCTTTATCTCCTAACATATTGCACAAAAGGAGAGAGAAAAGGGAAGAAATCCAAGGATGTAAGATATGGAAGTAAAAGCTGGCCAATTTACCGTGCCATCACGATCAATCCAACGTCCAGGAAAAATTCGGTCAAGTATTTGACGTAGTCTGATAGCGTAGTGTGCTAGACAACCGTCATGCTGATACTACATTCGAATTCGATATTCATAAGGTATATCTCGTAACAGTTTCGCCGAGGGCTGACAAAAGGTATGGCAAGGCTGTTAACATCTCGTGTGTCTCATGAATAGGACACAGGTATCGACAACAAATGTTTACGTGCACCACTGGTGACGTATAACCACTCTGCAACACGGTGACACGAGAAAATTCGCGAAGATGTAACATTAAACAGGTGCCCTGAGTCCTCTGTATCTTTTATTAGACAAAAGAGAAGAAGTATATTTCTTATTCATCTCGGTGAATTTCTCCAGATGTTCCTTGCTTCATAGATAAATAAATTATAAAATATTGCCCTAAAAATATTGGGGACCACGTCGACAATTTATTCTAAAGACAAAGTGCATGAAGTATCTAATATTACTAGCTTTGAGAACTTTCGGAATTTGTATACTGTAAAATTTGTATATTAACCCTTTGCGTTCGACGATTTTTTGGCTAAAGAAGGGTACGAGTTGAAAAATTTTCTTCCATAAGGCTGATGATATTTTTTGAGTAGTAAATAAGAAATCGTATAATAATTAACTCGTAGAATTTTATTCAATTTCGATACCTCGCACACTGTTATATTATTTTAAATTTGATATATTAATTAATATCCAGCTTCGAAATTTTATCAAATGGTGACCTAGAGGCACCTCTCGAGTGCAAAGGGTTAATATTGTGCTATAGTGTTATACCAATAATAATATACAAAGTGCAAGTTATGTGATATACAGTGACTCACGAAAATGTTCGGACACCAACGCATGTCTGAATTAATCAGATTGTATTATATGTTCGTTTATAATATGCCCAACAGATTGAGGCACGTATTGAAACAAAAAGGCTATGCGATAAAATATTAAAAAATGTGTTTATGTAAATAAATTAGGGTTATATAATGTTATATATCCCAATATGAATATTTTTGTGACGTAAAAATAGGGTATCATTTTGTTTATAATCTATTATAATAAATTCATACAAATTTATTCCATAAAACATATGTCTATGTTTACTTGAATAAATGTCTTATCACTAGAAGAAGTAGTGAACACGATCCATTTATTAGTATCTGCGATACGATCAGATTAATTCAGACATACCCTGGTGTCCGAATATTTTTGTGAGTCACTGTATATTATTTCTAATAGCATTTTCAGATGATAGCTATATTCCACACTATAATATTATTAATATTATAATAATCAGTGCAATGAAAATAGAACCCAAGGTAAATAATTGTATAATTAGTGTCACCAGTATTGGTGAACTAAAATATTTATCTATTTATCTAGTCTGGTTTTTCTCCTGGATTTCATTTGATATAGCACACCTTTTTATTAATAAGGATTTTGGAGTGATATTAATACTTCTGTGACTCGTTGTACATCGTTTGAAAGCTTAAGAATGAGCTAGAGACGAATGAAGAGAGCTTTGGGTACTACAAATCCATCATTAAGAAAATATAGGTTAGGTAGGTAAGCATTTGGACTGAGTTAAACCAATTACTCAAATCTAATTCAAATATCAGGACACTGTCAGAGAGGAAAACTATTTAAAAGAATACGAAGGTACATAAACCGTAAATCTCCTATTCAGAGTTCATAGGATAGGAGCTAACCTTAACCTATACCTTCATCTGTATTTCATACCTTGCTGTATCTATATCTGCACCTTCTAACCTATATTTTCTGAATGCAAGGTTTGCAATAGGAATATCTTCCCCTTGCCATTCTCTATTTTCATCTCTTGGAATACTAAACTAGCCAATGTGACTTCGTTTAAAATTCAGAGATACTATTTTTATTGAGGAAATGCAGCTCTTTTGGGGGAAAAATTGAACTCTTATCGAAATAGAAGCTAACTATTTATACCGCGTCATGCACGATTCTAATATTGTTACTCATCTTCTAAAGGTCATCACTCTCAGGCATCCTCAAATCTATTTCTTCGTTCCCTAAATGGTACCAAAGGTTTTAGAAACTACCTACAAAGAACGGACAAAGAGAAAATACCTTTTCTACGGAACATCTCGCTTGAAATAATTCAAACTGTGCTATAAGTATGGTCTATATTATTAAGGGCAAAGGAGATATTTAGCTGACCTCCTCCAGTTGAGATATCCTGCATTTAGGTATATACACCAGAATTCCCTGTAATATGAGAGATACATTTCCCATTACAAAGATTTCACGTTATACGGAACTAAGAGAACAGAGGCATTAATTAAACAAATAGCTCCATTTAATATAATAAAGAGAAACGTATGCACTCCGTTTTATCATAAAACAACAAAAACATAAATCTTCCTCATTTTACATGAAACTAAAAAGCGAGGTGAAATTTACTCTTTGTCAGATTAAAATTAAGTTTCACAGACATTGTCTTGCAGCTGTTAGTCCAGGTTCACCTCAATCAAATTTTCCTCAGCTTTAGAATTCATGTGTTTACTTCAATTTGGGTTATATTATTTTCCTCAGAAGAATCTCGTCCAAATCACGTTACTCAGGAGCAGCACTCCATTATTCTATTCAGTCAGTCAGTGAATTAACGTCACAGCCACCAACAATTTACCACAACCCTCTAGACGTTACTCCAAGCATAATGCTGTACCCCACAAAAATGATTATCCTTCTATTAACAACGAAACCTGACAAATGATCCTCATAGACCTCACATACCTAACCGTTTCACAGGCTCAACCCAAATCTACCCTCTGCATATACTTCCCTCTGAACCTTGTCCAAATATCGCAGTCGCCTCACTGCCTCTGTCATCTTTCCATATGCAGATCAGGCATATATCATTTCAAAGAGGGCAGAGGACATTCTTTCGACGGTCCTGGCAGACATACTCGAGGAATCATTGGAGGATGCGAGAAACCTAGCGGTGACCGCTGGCAAGAGCAGCGTGACCCGAAGAGAAATGGAAAGATCGCTGAGGAACCTCTGTCTGCGTTTGAGTACGGTGCCGGCACACAACGCGCGATTCGGACCCTGGGACGAAGAGGACGAGAGTAACAAGGGTCCTGTCGCCTCGTCCAAGGTTGGTCGAACGAAGAAAGACAAATAGTGTAAAACAAAATTCAGTCCGAGCGTCGCAGCAACCGGATCGCCCCACGTCGATAAACCAAATAGGTTGTTTCAGAAGGCTCGCTGCGTCGTTGCAGCGCCTCAACACGCTGCCACGGGGACTGCAGGCGTAAAATTGTGACAATTTACAGAAATCTTCGTTTTCTTCGCTAATCATGAGCTGTTGTTCACACGGCGAGCGATGACGCAAACGCGCGTATTATGCTTTGTGCGAACATTTTCTTTCGCAAAATCGATGTGCTTCCGTGTTTCATGGGAAATAAAAGATTCTTTAATCTGAATTTTATACATCGACTTTTATTCCGTGTACTACCGACAACCCGTCGGGGGTTTGGAATCTCTAGAATTTATTGGAGAATGGAGTTTTTTTTTTTTTTTGGAATTCCAACGAGAAATTTATAAATCGACTCTGCTTTAATTGGAAATTTGCGGTGTTCGGGAGGATTTGAAGTTTTGGTGGTATGTAACGTTTACGGGGTAATAAAAAATAAAAACATATTTTTCATGCGAAAATGCATGTTGTGTACAGTTATGATAATTAGAATAATGCAACTAATGAATATATGACAGGACTATCATCGATTGATGAATATAATTATGAAAATATGAAAATTGAAGATATAGATAAAGATATTATTGATGATTTTATTATTTAATTCTCATTTATCTTAATAATTATGAATATATAAAATGGATGCAATTTTTGGGGGAAAAATGTAATAGTAGAGGTTGTGTAAAATGATGATAATTAGAATAATGCAACTAATGAATATATGAGAGGACTATTATCGACTGATGAATATAATTATTTTGTTTGGTTAACATTTTTGGTATTTGGTATCATAGATCAACGTCAGAAGATTTAGTAGTACCACTTAAAATTTGAAGCTGAAAATTTAAAATACAGATACAAATAGTATTGATCATTTTATTATTTAATTCTCATTTATCTTAATAATTATGAACAGGTAAAATAGATAATGTTTTCAGTGGCAAGTAATAATTAATTTTGCATGTAATGAATGAATTTTAAAAATGAATTTCATTTTAGATTTTTCATTTATTTTCATGCAAAATAATACTGTTGTTTTGTAGGCAGTATGAATTGTATTCCATTTACTAAAATTCCTTTTAAAAGCATTATGTTAATATGGAAATGTTGGAAGCTGTGCAATAATATATAGGTATCAGTATTTGAATAAAACATAGGACATATAGGTATTGTTTAATATTGTTCGAATACGGTGGCGACATACGCGAACAATCATTGTTAAATTTCAACAATAATAATCACACCCATTTCATGTCACTAAAGTAACAAATAAGTGAACGCGATAAATAATGGCAGCCAGATGTACTTCAATTACATAAATTTAGTTATTTGATAGTATCTGAAACACATTGTTTATCAGAAACTGTTTACTCTACAAAATTTACAATACCTTTAGAATTGTATTTTATGATAATTATTCGACAAAATAGACACTATAAACTATCAGACATAATGAATAATTAATCAAATGACGTTGGGGGAGATTTATCGTTTACTTGAATACACCATTTCAAATAACACCAATGATATAATATAATACAATTAATGAAACTAAAGAAAGAATAAATATTTAAAAAACAGCATGTATCATACTAAAATTTATAAAATACCTACATATGGATTCCTTAATAACAAACGAAATTGTTTTAAGAAATCATATTTAGAAATATTATTTTCCATCTGTGCATTTATATTTTTAATTTAATTCTTGAGAAATTATTACTTCAATTCAAGTATATTAATAAGAGAAGAAAATAAAAATTTTGAAATATAATTTCCAAATCATGTGATTTACTATACAATAACACATAGAAAAACAAAAATTGCCAAACCGAGAAAATCAAATCAAATGTACTGAAAAAGAATAACGGTAAACATGGCTGCCGTTTGATCCAACGCGAAGCATATGGCGTGGCCTGCTTGGACGGAAATAAAATATTTACAAACATACGTACTTACAATACACGATGTATGCTGTGTACTCAAAGTCTGCAATTGTTGGACATTCGAGGAACTCATAATTTCTCGTGTCACACATAAAACTCCGGTTATAGAGGACCAATGATACCCTCAATTAATTCTTTGCGAAAACAATTTTCACTCCATATCACTCAACTCCCGATCCCGTTACACTCCATATTCAAAGACAAAGCAAACAGTGTTACTGTCCAATTGTATACGCCACAACATTATTTACAAGCTCCCAGTTACACAGCACTTGTTTATTGTTATCGCGCACCGTAAACGAACCATCTGTGAAAAATCCAGAAAATCGAGACTGGCGAGCTTCATAAATCTCTGTCGTCGTTTAGCACGTATTGCCGCATATAATTTCGAAGATAGAGCCGTTAGTATCGAATGCGTTCGTGCCACGTGCCGTTGTATGCGCGCGCAGCTCGACCTCATGGCCGCTCAGCGAAATTCATTAGACGATACAATAAAGCAAAAATAATTTCGACAGTGTTGACGGGACGTTCTAATGGCCGCGATGAGATATACTGTATTTTCGTTTCGTCTCTGTCTTACCGCGTGTTCGCTAGTCAACCAGCCAATGTTTACGTGCCGTGTCGG
The DNA here is from genome assembly GCF_001483705.2 of Eufriesea mexicana. NCBI lineage: Eukaryota > Metazoa > Arthropoda > Insecta > Hymenoptera > Apidae > Eufriesea > Eufriesea mexicana. Next base: position 286,339 of record NW_016909945.1, read on the forward strand.
ACCGTGAGTGATCGTGAACGAAATATAATATAATACAGCGATACGTGCCGTCGACAAGAGACGAAATTATGTCAACGCATGTGCTCGTGCGACGAAACGATCGGTGTTTCTGGATCCAGAAAATCAAGTAAGTACGTCAATCGACTTGCTATCCCAATTGTAAATGGTTATAACACAGTGTTGTTTGAAGCAGAATTGATTTGTACAAGGTATTTCAGTGAAATGAGAGATATATGTGACGTCAATCGACTTGCTATCCCAATTGTAAATGGTTATAATACAGTGTTGTTTGAAGCAGAATTGATTTGTACAAGGTATTTCAGTGAAATGAGAGATATATGTGTATATGTACTAGAGATATATAAGTAGGGTTAGGAATGACTGGTGTTTCTGCGATTCGTTATAAACACGAGCCTGTGTATAAGCATCCGTACGTGGTATTTCGTGCTATATAAAATGGTTATGTTTCATCGTTATTGGTATTTCATTGGACGCTAGAAAGTGGATTGTGTGCTATTCTGTGAAATATCTAGAGACGTTTACGAGTTTATAATTTCATTTTGAGGTTCTGGTATGTATGTTTAATATACGACACACGACACGTGCTCGTTCGTGTATTCTTTGCGGTAGGTTAGTTTGCTCTCCTGTACAGAATACTTAGTTTTCTCGCATCTAGCAAATTTTACACGAACATCTAACAGTTTTCAACGCTGTTTAACACAATTCTATTACAATTTCGCGATTATGATTCTATAACTGTTCAATATTTTATTTGTGAATATTATTTAATTTAAAACATACAATACCATATTTTCACAGTATTATTATAACCTTTACATCATCATTTTTAATCGTTATTATAATCAACCGTACAAGACTATAGTTAACCTCAATTAAAGAAAAATAAAGATTCTGTACAGGAGTGATAGAAAATATTAAATATATTTCTCTCGGTGATAGGAAACTTCCAATACTCAGTTTAAATTTCACGATTCTAAGCAATCAATTATTACTCCAATTTTCATTTTTATCCAAAATATTTTAACTCTCTTACACAGTAACTTCATTTTACCAAAACAAACCTCCGTTTCACCCCGCTACCGGATTTTCGTGATTTTTGAAAGAACTAGTGGTCGAAATGGGCGTGCATTAACCGTAAATTAATTAGAAATGCAGTAACGGGAAAGTTCTCGACGCGTTTGCGTACGTCGCAGCTCGAACGAAACAAGGTTATGTGCCACGGTATTTCTTTCGACGATTATTTCCTGCTTTTTCGACCTGTAAACGAAAATTCGACGTTGTTGGTAACGAGATAGAAGATATGGTGTGCCGATCAATCTCGGGACATTTTTCGACGACGTTCGAGAAAGATTCGGGGACAAAAATACCGGACACCGATAATCAATCGAAAAATGATTTCGGATAGCAAAACGGATCGGCGTGGCGCCGATAAATCTTTAAAACTAGCGATTAAGCAGATACGTCGCGACGCCGAAACGAATGTCCACAATTTTCGGGATCCTGGCCATAGAACAGCTGAAATATATTACGCTTATGTATCGAAGCGTTCGGCGAAATTTCGATCGCTCCACGTGATTCCGTTCGTTCGCTCGCGTAGATCGCAGATAATGCCGCGTTTGCATAAACATTTACTCCCGCGGGAACATTTGAACGGTATTTTCGTGACGACTCGCGACCCCCAGCCGTCTGCTTGTCTGATCCTTCTCTATGTGTATAGTCATGTCCGCTTTGTAAAACACGAGAGGCGAGCAATTTTTTTAATTAGGGACTGTGTAAATCGTACGGTCAGGATGTTGAGCATCTACTACAATTTGATTAGGATTCCGTTGATATTCCTTCTTTACTTGTTCATGTTGTTAAGTAATTGAAAAATTCTCTCGCTGATAATATGCAGAATTTTTTTTGTAAAAGAACACAAAATAATTTTTTCTGTATTATTTACTGGATCTTTTTTAGAGGGAAAGATTTTTCTGGTAAATGTGAAATATTTTGAAATAAAGTAGGAAAGTATAAATTATGTGTAATTAAATTATTATAAAATTATAATTTTTAAATTCTTAATTTTAGTAGAATTAAATATAATATACTTATGATTATATTAAGTAAAATTAAATTGCAATAATTAAGGGAAATTGAAAATTGTTTTATATGAATTTAGCAGAATATTGAATTTCTGTAGTATTCCAAAAATAAATTTATTCTATATTGTTGTATTTATGAAGAATGAATAATTAGGTATGTCTTTCATTTTCATTTAAAATGCAGGTTATTAATTTTCCATTCGTGTAGTTATGTATTTATTTTAGTATTTTATTTTAGTATTATATTTATTTAAATATATGAAATTCTTTGTAAATTCTTGCACATAAATTCAGCTTAGTTTCTTAATTTAGGTAATGGACCAACAGATTTGATATATTTTCTATATATACAATTTGTGATTAATCAGGTGAATGAGAAGGCTGACATTTAATCAAGATTTAATTCAGTTTATTATCTTTATCTAAATTTCGCGTGTGCAGATATCTAAATGAATCCTACAGGACAAGTTAATTTACAAATACGAATGTAATTGAATCTTTTAATTGAATTTCGATATCTCATTTTATCAAATTTCACAGGCTATGGTTCTTTATGGAAATTAAACAATGGTAGTATATACACAGAAAATAATATTTAACACTAGAACTACCGAACCAGATAAAATAATATATAAAAACATAATTATATATTATTTTCATTTTTGTATTATTTACCCCATTTACTTTTATCATATCACTATAGCTACCACATACACTATATCATATGCATCATGTATATATTACGAAATGCAAAATCCATCGTATTAAAAGTATCTCGACTTATAGAAGATTATGGTAAATAGCTTCACACATGCCTAGTTCTCATTAAGCCTTAATCCATCCCAAACATCTCTAAAGGGGACACGCATTGCGGAATCAAAATTGAACCTAACCGAATATCATTCCACTTCTTTCCCAGAAGAGATCCCGCTGTGCGAGAGATTGAAATGAATCACTTAGCCTCGCCGCTTGGTAATTAGTCGCAATCGCGTTCTAATTAATAACCGCTTTACAGAAACGTCTATTTATGTAACGCAGTGCACGGAGCGGCGTCAGACTAAACAATCTTCGAAGCAATCAAGGTGGTCCGGTTAAACCTGAAATTAACTGAAAACAAATTAATTTCAGTCTCACGCCGGTCTGGTCGAGAACCCTTTCATACCTGAGGACTATGTGAAACCCTGTAACCACGCCCCTCGGCTTTCTCTGAAATAATTACACTAACTTGATCAGATCCTAATTAAATGGTAAACTTCTCACGCGCATTTATCAACTGACAGGGCCACCTACGGAAATATCATCCGCGTTGTTTCGAAAATCCCTCATATGTCTGGCAGGTGATACGAGAAATGTGTGTTCCTGGAACTATGATAGAAAACACCTTCAGGATGTGTCCAGATATTTCTCAGCCCTCCCTCTTGCTAATTATTTCCAATTTTGGGACCTAAAATGAGATAACTCAGAGTTGCGTATTTGCTATGGAGTGTTTGAGTTATCGTTATTGTCATATTTACTGTATAATAATAAAATGGATATGGTATCATTGTTCTCAGAACTAGACTCACTTCCATTTATTTTAGATGATTTTCTTTGAGGGGAGTGTCTAAGTTAGTTATCAGAAGTTAACCTGTCAAGTGTTAGAACTTAATTTTTAGTCAGTGTGTCTCAAAAATTTTTAAAACATGCAGTACTTTATTATTTAGTTGGGAGCAAAGATTTCTTTTCGTTTAGACTATCAATTAGAAGAGTAGGAGGGCTATTGCAATAGAATTGCACTGAATTTTAATAGTTAGGTTATATGTGACAGATGAAAGTGGTTGGAAATCACTACTCTAGACTGTCATGTAACTTCAGTTGTAAGTTATAACGTCATCTGTTATACATTTCATAATTCATTCTCTATATTTATTACAACAGAATATTACTTTACCGTTGTAGGATTATTTTGTTTCCAATGTGTTAGTAATCAGTTTATAACAGTCATCACTGATCCTCTGATCAGAATGAAAAATTGCAATCAGTACTAATCCTCGGTCCCAATCAAAGAGAAAAATCTTGCTGTAAATGGTTAAAAAAGCAGTAACTAGCAAGAACTACCTCATCCAGCAACTATTTTCACTAAATTCCACAATCACTCGAGAAACGTCTCCAAAACGTATCATTTCCCGCATTTCTCCTCCCGCTACTCCACCATTTGCATCTCTAGATTCCTCACAGAGGCAGGTCGCCTCCGATTATCAGGCTGCCAACAGTTGCCCGATAAATCAACGTTTATCGTCACAGGAATGTCGGCGGTGCCTTCCAAAATGAACTCGTACACTACTCCCAGCCCGCGCCATAGATCCTTGGCCGGGCGTACGTCGCGCCATCTCCCGGCGGCGTCTGTCCCCCGTCGAAAAGTTCGCGTTCCCGAAATTCTTCAAATTCGTCAAGGCGGCCCGGGCGAGCCGGAAACGAATTAATTTCGGCTTCACGCGCTCCGCTCATTCGAAATGAGTTTCCAGTTGGGGTCCGCACCAGTCATTCCTGGCCCTTCCCCGAAGGCTTCGTAAAATAATAACTTTATGGAGGCGGCACACGGCACGAAGCCCCTGAATGAGACGCTGCGAGGCGAAGAAAAGGTCTCCGCGAGACAGAGACGGGACGAGCGTGTCGTGCGACGAAAGAATAGGAACCAAAATAGTCTTCTCGGCGGCAAACGGAGAAAAACTCATTCCGTCTGCTCGCCCGCAGCCCGGAGCTGCTCCATTGTGAAACGGCCAACTATTGTGTAGTTCGTGGTAACCGTGGACCACTGTCGTTCTCTGCTCCTTTCTCTATCGTTCCCGTTTCCCGCTTCTCTTCCCTCATCTCCGCGGTTCTGCCTCTTTTTCTTTCTGCTCCACGGCTGTGTCGAGCGTTTCGTTTCTTTCTTCCGGCGTGCCCGTTTCCCGGCCCTGTACTCCAGCGCCCCCTACGCTGAGTTTCGCCCGCTTTCCACGCGCACCGTCCTCCTCTCTTCCCAGTTCGCCGTTTCCTTTTCATCACGGCCACGCCGATTTTCAGCAATCGTTGGCTTCTCCACTGACCCACGGGATTCAGAGGATTCGCCAGCTGGGAAATGGGTCGGCCTGCTTTACGTCAGCGAGAGGGTGGTTGCTTGGTGACTCAAGGTCACTGTTAGGAATTCTACGGATGAATTTTTGTCTGGGGAAATTTAGTACGAAGGGAGATGATGTCCTGGTTGGGTGTAATGGATAATTTTGTATTGGATGGAGATTCAGTGAAGTGCAGTGGAGATTCGATCGAAGGTGTTTGGATTGAAATTGTGCAGGGTCTATCTGCTAGAATTGTGTTCCAGGATATTCCATGTTGAAGTCGGTTTCTGTTTACAAAATTACGATATGTGTAAGAAGTGTATCCTGTATTGATATTTTATTAAGGTGGAATAAAATTCTTTTCAGAAATAGATTATGTAACTGTGATAATTAGAAGAAGGGTGCCTTAATGTTGAGCCAGTGAGATAAAACAGATTCTAAAACTACATTTTTTTAAATGAAATCTAACATATTAAATAGGAATAAACAAAACAATATAGAAATATTAACATCATATGGAGGTATCGTAAATTAATTGAGGAAAGTGTGCTAGGGATTCCATTTTCCCCTTCTGTAGAAGGTATTCAGTATGTTACCCTGTAAGTTGGATGACCCAGATTCATTTAATTCCCTTTTCATCATATATTACATATATTTTTTATTCATTATTGCGATTTGTCTTCATTGTCTCGTGTGCATGATCAAATTAAATCGATTAAATATTTGTGTAAGTATGTGCAAAATTTTGTTTTATATTATATTTGCTCCTATATTGGTCAAATATTTTTTTATCCCTTTTAATAATGAGATATTTCAATATTGTTCAATAAATCATTTTATCATTACCCCCCAAAACATCAATATTTATTTACAGATCGTGTAAGCTATTGTAGTTGTTGCATGTTTATTCAAAATATGGCATTATTTATTTGCTTACTATTAATATATAATTAATTCCACAAGAAATTCTATTATTTTATTAGGAAATTTTCTTATATCAGTGGAGTAACGAAATAAATGCCATCGGGTATATTTACCACTTTACTTTCTAAAATCAGAAATATCCTGTTTTTTCAATGATCACATAATTTTTTAATAAAGTCTTTATGTTCCACTACGCCGAGAAATATTCTCGTTTCAGTTTTATCCGGAAAACACGGTTTCGTGCGCTAAACAAGAAGTCATAAAACACTTCATAAATATTCCACAACGCACAGGGACGTTAATCCATAAGCATACTAATTCATTTACGATCTTGCTATCGCGACAAATTAAGCAAATAACATAAGTAGAAAACTCACAAGCTATATATCTCTCACCAAAGAAAAAAAGAGACAGAGAAAACATTGCCATGAAACCATTTCAACTCCAATCTCCATTATTCATGCTATAACAAACAGTTGAGTTTGCAAATAAGTTTCAAGTATGATCGTCTAATTGTATGAAAAATGAATAAAATACGAGTTCAGGAACTAAGTGGAAAAATGAATAATAAATTAATGCACGAGTAACTAAATATATAACTAAACAAATATTTCAACAGATAGATAAATGAATAAATAAATATGTAAATAACTAAAGAAGAAAGCATTAAATAAATATATATAAACCAGTATCTTATTAATTTAAATAATTAAATATTAAATATAATATAATATAAATATAGTAATAATTTAAATATAAATATAATAATAATTTAAATAATTAGATACTAATTTAAGTAATTTAAATAATTGAAATGCATATAAATGAGTAAATACAATAAGTTACAAATAAACACAAATAAACAAATGACTAAATAAATACATAGGCAAACAAATAAATAAATACACGAATATATGAGCAACTAAATAAACTATATAAGCACATAAGTAAACAAATAAGTAAATACACGAATATATGAGCACATAAATAAATGTGTAAATAAATAAACGGACTAAAATCACTGACTAAAGTTCATGTGACGCAATCGTTATGTCAGCCTTCGTCAAAGTATTAATCTCACCTCTGCACCTTTCCTACCATCATACACCTTTTCCTTTTCCACCATTAACGTCCTCCCTCTCGCCCCTTCGACTTCCACCTCGAGCTTCGCTTTCTTTCTCGAAATTCCATCAGTAGATCCCTCGTTCCTTCCTGTTCCTCGAAGGGTGAGCAATTTTAAGGAATCGTTTGACGATTCGGCTGACTGGCGAAGGGAAGCATCAGGAACGTAGAAACGAACGGGGGCGAAACAGAGGATGTCGAGGTTAAAGCATAGCGCAGTGTTCACGGCTGAAAGCTGTCCCGCCGCAATATTTGGGATATGAGTTCGGTTCTTTCTTAGCAGCGCCATTCCAGGCGCCCTGCTTTGTCCCCCTTTGTATCGCCGTCCATGGCATCGCGATATTAAATTGCTTTTAATATTCGACCCCTGATCAGCTCGAAAAGCCGGAGTATCATCGCCAGCCGAGTTTCTGGCAATTTGATCTTTTATTTGTTGGAAAATTCTTTTGCCAAAGTGGACGGTTCTAATGCCAAGCTAGGGGAACTTCTGACAGCAGAAGTAAATCAGATTAGCTCCTTTCTAATTCGCGAGTTGGCACGTTAAGTGCCACGCCGGTCCCCAGGGACCGACGCTAGACCTTTCGTTGAGGCCCAGCCGCGATCCTCAGGGACCAGTCCAGACTAGGACCAAAAGGTGCTAACTTTTGGTGTTAAATTCTTCGCCATCTTTGGACCTAACGTTTGGGAATTCCTGTTATAGCAATTGGTACAGTATTTCCGAATTTTATGAACACTGGCCCACTTGACGGCCTAGTCTGGGCCTGAACGGAACGGCAAATAAAGCGGACTGGGCATTTAACGTGTTAAGAGTAGTGCGCTACCATATTTCCCGTTTTCTCGTTTCGCTTCTCTTTCCTTTTTCACTTTTGGCAATCTATCTTTCATTCAAATGGGCTTTGACAGGAGTATTCTTTAACGCTAGGTTTACGGACGCTATCTGTATACCTATTTCTAAGGACACCTGTTAAATTGACAGGTAAAGGAATCGACGTACCTTTTTCTTTTTAACGATTAGTTTAATTTAAAAACAATTATATATTATATTAACTGTCTTAATATAAGTTAAATAAATCTGTTACTATCGTATAATTGCAGCAACCCTTCCGTCAAATTCACGGGTTCCGTAGATCTAGTGTTAAGGGGGTGTTCTTGCAATCCGGCTTGAGAAAAGACAATTTTCCTTTTTGCATTTTCTCAAAGTATTGTATATGCTTTCGAAATCGTTTGTATAAAAGAATTTATTTGAATTTGTAAAATTAGTGAAGTTATAGAGTGCAGTGTGCAGCCATTGTGTAACATGCTGTAATCGTTATTAGTTGTAATTATACTTTACTTTCAATTTCCTTTTAGCTCGTAATAAATGTATTTCAGAATCTAAATCTCCTTTTTGACAATCGCATGTATCCCTATATTTTTGAGTTCTGTAGTATTCAAGTATAACATGATAATGTTTTGAGAAAGTTTTTGAGCTACATATACCATGATTGCAGAATTTATAAGGTCGTTTATGTTCGTATTAATTAATAATGGTCTAACTAATTTTTACTCCGATCAATTAAAAAGAGTAATTTTTAAATTGTGTTATAGAAATTAGTGTTTTCATGTTTAAGCTAGGAACCCGTGTAATGCAATTACATCAGTTGTACTCTGCTAATTAAACGTGATAATTTAACGACGTACGCATCGAGGCAACGTCTCCTGTATATTAAAATTACTTCAACATTCATCACATCGTAGATGAACAATTATCCAGCGAGCTTGTTAATGCCCGTCTCCAAGGGTTTTCGTAATATTGAGTAAGGTCGTGACAAGAATGAACAGCGTCCTCCTGTCTTGGAAATTATAAAATCACGCGTATAATAAATTAATTCCAAAGGGACATATGGGTCGTTCACTGCACAAATCGATTAACTCCACTTCTTGAAAAATTTTAAATATAAAAAGTTATGACTATACCAAGTACTTTGACACTTAAATTTAAGATTCTTCAAAAGGTCGAATTAATCGATTTGTGCAGTGAACGGCTCATATATAGATACCTTTTTGAAAATAAATAACTAATATTCTACATTTACTAATTCTTTTAATTAATTATACAATTTAAAAGTAATTAATTTAGACAGGAAATAATTCTGAAATGTCAATGTAAGTACACCAATATTCATCTATGTGTTAGGTTAATTACGCTAGAAACACGTGGAAAATTAACTAAAAAAGGGATACTAAAAGCAATTATCAGAAATAATTAATATATTATTACTGTAGCTTGTCATAATGTTAGAAATAAAAGATTTTGCAATAAATCTTAAATAATCTTAAAATAATAGAAATCTTAATTTAAATCTTAAATAATAAATCTTAAATAACCTTAATAATATATGAACAATTATAGAGGAGATTTAATAAATTAAATATTAGGGTATAAATAAGAAATAATAAAGTATATTAGTTAGCTTAATAATTTGGTATGCAATTTTGAAAACAAATAAGGTATCCCTTTTTCCCTTCTTTTAAGAATAGAATGTGTCATTAATGTTCCCTTTTAAATTCCGTAGGTCACACGATAGATTATTAATGAAACTGAAAAACAAATTGACACTCGACCTAAAATAGCCTATGAAAATAGAACTGAATTTCGTTCACACATCTTCCAAACCCAGTAATTTCCACACTTGCAATAACTCAAGAAAAACTGCCCCTCTCACCAGCTCCTACCTAAATTCACCTATAACCTTCACCCAACCTTAAATTCAAATGTAACCTAACCTTCTCCTTATCTCACCACTTTACCACGCCATTCACAAAGTTCAGTAACACTAAACTCTACCCCTACACTTCTCCTTCGTCGCTCACCTTTCTTATCCAACCCCCGTACACACAGCTCCCATCTCACCCTATCAACACAACAGGTCAGTATCTCACACAGACACAGCCCGGAGCCCATCACGACGATCTCGAATTGTTAATTAATCAATAACGAGCGACGTCGAGCCCCGTGGATGGTCTGGTCGTTGTAAATAATTAATCGATATCAATTAATTATCCGGTTGTATTTAGCCGTCGGCCATCGATGAGAGCTGAGAACCAATAGCCCCTTCCCGTCGTTTCCTCCGGCGTCTTGCTTCGATCTTTTAAAAGTTCCATTGTTAATGAAATATGCCAATGGCCTGGCCTTGCATTAACGAAGGGCTTGGCAGGTCGACAGGGTGAGGGTCGGGAGGCTGAGAGACAGGATGAGCTAGATGGTGGTGGCTGGCGAAGGGTGGCTGTCATCGACTCGCGAGCGACTCGTCGGACTTTTAATTTCCCGGCGGGTTTCTCAAAAACTTCTTCCCGGCGACGAGAGCGTTCCGACGACGATCGAGGGCGTCGCGACGCGGCCAACCTGGGGGATGAACGCGAGACAGCGATGGAGAGGGAGCGAGAGAGCGAGGCAGAGGGCGAACAGGGGTGTCAGAGGAGGGTTGGGGCTCGGTAAAAGCAAACCTCGATATTCCGTGGAAAATAATCTCCGCGGGGATGACAGTGATAGAATTTAGCCGGATAATTCGTCGCAGCCGTCGTGAGAGCGTTGGATTCGGGAATGGATGCACCGTAATGTGGTCCTTATGCCTGGTGCATAATGCAACGGCTCGCGTGGAAATGCTCGTGAGAACTCGTCGAAGTGACGAAGGGTGCCGACGCTTTGGGAGATATAGCTTTCCATTCAAACAGAAATTAAAACCGGATGCACGAGCTGTGTACGTGTATTGGACTTGTTCGCAAGGTTTCTCATGATTCCTGGTTGCTGTTTCAACGTGTCGGGACTTGTGAAAGTTGAGGGAGGAGTGCATTGTTTAGGTGCAGTTTGCGTGATTACTTTGTATTGTTGCTTTGGGGTAACGTTTTGTTGCGACTGATTGATTTTTCTGCAAGTTATGGCCGTTTAAAGATGGAGGGTGTTCAGATGTAGGTAGCAGTCAAGTGGACAGGAAGTTTCCTAATTTTATTGACAGAGTATATAATTAATATATAATATGTACTCAAGTCCAGTGTCACTATTTTGCGTTTTCAAAAATAGGAATTCTTAAAATTTGTATTGTAGCCATTTATCTGGGTCCATGTCTATAAATAATAATATAAATATGGGGGCCTCCCCACAGTTGAAGTCGATTGTGGTATCCTTATTGCCTCTTCGATCGGATAGCTGCTAGAAGGAACGAAAGGAAAAGGAAGGGATGCATTTAGTTCTGGGCCTCCTAGTTGGACTCATCAGTAAGGCTACCTAATAGACTCTTGACTTAGATGAGGATACTATTGTCAGATCTGGAATTTGTGTATATAGGAATCGGGGGTTCAAGGCATTTGTGAGAAACTCGATCCTCCTAGTGGTCTACTACATAACTTCGTGTCAGTTTGTATCACTTGCGCGAAATTGACAAGGATTCTAACCAAATTATGAATGTTAGGGGTACATCTTTGATATGACAACTGAAATAGTAGGCTTATATAACTAACGTGAGAAGCAAAGTATTATAGAAGCTACAATAATATTGCTCGATGTCTGTCGCGTCATAATAATCACTTAAACAACACGTGAAAGCGTAGAAAAATTTATAATTTAATTTGAAAGTATTATCATCTCAAGCTGAGCACTCAGTCTAGTTTGATCTTTGGGAATAAGACAGTTAAGGAAGGAAAAGTAGCAGGTAACTGGGTAATTTTAGTTTCATATCTGAAGAGAAGTGAAATACGTTCCAATTTCAAGAGCTCTAGAGCATATTTTACCATTTTCCAATACAACTCGTAGTCTCTAGATGTTACCGCTTTATTGATTAAAATGATACGGGATTGAGACGCAAGAAGTATATATCATCTAAATAATAGGGACTTGGTTTTGACAGTTGGATTTATTGCATTGAGCTTCCTTTACATGAATTGTTATACACAAGACAGATAGAGAGACGTAAATAAATATGAATAAACAGTATTGCTTTGAGTTAGTCAATAGTATATTTACCCTTCCACGAGTGAGCGTTTCGGCAGTCTTAAGACGACGTTGCACTTAACTCACTAGCGCCACCATGGTACGTATCTACAATAAACGTGTCGTAACTATTGTATATATCGTTTTAATTATTTTCTAACCATACAGATATAATTTTCGAATTTTCTTGTTACTATAGATGTCATATTGTTTGCACAATATTATTTACACACATTTTCAGCAGTACTTGTGAAAGAATTATTATAGTACTTTCACAATCCTTACTACCAAGCTTCAAATTTATAATTCTTTTAAGGCACTTATTAAATTAGAACTCAATTAAGAATTACAAAGTTGAAAGGTCGTAATACCAATTTTCATTCAAAATAGAAATTCGTAATTAAATTACGAACTAATGTTAAACTCTCTGACATTTATTGGACATGGGGAAACTAATGACATTTGACGTTTATTTGGAGAAACAAAGGTGGGCGATTTCGAATCCAGATTTCAAATGTTATACTTTGGAACTAAGCTGGAACTAAGGAATTGTCTTTGTAAATATTCTAAACGATAAATAACCGTGGTCGAAGGGATGGCGTCGGTAAACCAACCTTACTTTGCAATGGCGGAACGTGCTGGAAATGGTTCACTTCGTACAGCCACGTATCGTTGATGGCTCACGTGCTCGCAGTTTTCACGCGATCACCAGGATATTCGAATCCATAGGTATTCCTTTCTTACCGAACAGTATGGCTACTGACCCTTGCTGTCACTGTGTATCTGTTGCACCTAACGCGTTCTCTAAAATCTTAATTCATTTCAATACCTTTTATATTTCCAGTGTTACAGGTACAAATGAATATTGTCAACTATACTTCCATTTCATCAACTATATTTTTATTCTAATATTTTTTACAAGTCAAACGTTTAAATATTTTATGCTATCCGATGACTAAGAAATGGATACGTTTCACAAAATTACAGTGCCTGTTGTATCGTATTTAGTAATTTCATTCCAAAATTGTGTACTTAGTCATTTCTTTAGGTCGTTGCTAGATATATAATCGATTATTATAAACTGAGGTCGATGAGGATAGCTAAGAATTGTATTAAATTTGGGGTGTGACTATTAATATATGTATATTATACAGTTCGTGGAATTGAATTCAGAAAAATTACCATTTCTTTATCTACCTTTAACGTTATTATTTCATTCATATGTATAATCCAGATTTTTGGATGTCTAGTCATCAGAATGCCAATTAAGAATTCGCAAGATTACCCTAGATTCTTTATTCAGCAGCGGTTCGGAAACTTTTGTCCTATAAAAAATTCATTGTTCGTTTGAATTCGAGGAGACGCGTCTCGGGTAACTTTGCTGGAATAAAATTGAAAATTAAACGATTTCTTTGGTAACGTGGTTCCTTTGGACCAGATGGAATTACGCCAAGTTTCGCAGGGATTTCTGTTTTTCTGCTTAAAGAGTATATCAGATTTAAGTCTAAAAGATTCAAAACAATTGATTAGATTTAAAATTCATTTTAAAGCTGTGTTCAGTTACAAGTGCAACTAACACAGTCTAGTATAAAAATGAATAATTTTATTCAGATGTCATATTATGACAATAAATTCTTTTTCAGATCATGATACGAAATACGAATATGTCATTATTTCATCTGTAATTAATACAGATTAGATTGTATTAATATTCGAATGCTAAAAGTAATGAAAATGTTAGAAATTGATAACATTAACCTAACAGGGAAAATATTAAAAATTAATAGGAACACGTGAATACATTTCAGATATTATAAAAATTTAATAGGAGTCTCGTAAACTAAAAATACTGTATTATTCATTGTATAATATATACAAGGTGAAAAGCAAATTTTAAACTCCATGAAAAATAAATATTCTGGGAAATTTAAGAATGCGAACGAATTAAAAATTTGTTTCGATTCCCGATATTATAAGTTTCATTCGGTATCATGTATTGGATCAGTGCATATGAAATGTCGTTGCTATGAAATTTTAAGCACGCGTAGTTTCTTCATAATTCCATATATTTAATTAAAATGGTTTATATAAATAATATAATACCTGGTTTCATCTTACCGAATTAACAAGTCACGAATTTCCGAATTAAAAAATCCTTTTAACGCTATTTTTTCACATTAACCTTGGAAAAATATATTATTCTCAAAACGCATTAAATATATTCCTATCGCATTAAATCAATTTGTTTAATCATACATACAGTGACCTACACATTTATTCACGCAAATCTAAATTCAGAAAGTTATTACATCTCGAGTATTAAATATTAAATCTCCTCGTAGTTAATAAGATTCGTAACCAGTATCAAAGCATACTGTTCAAAAGCGTGGTACGTCCAGAATTCATAAAACAATTTATCAATTGCTATATTCAAAGTCCTTACCTATCATAAATCTAGTATATTATTTCCAAACCTCAAAAACACAGAGATACCTCGAGTCTTCATCAATAGACAGTCGCACGTGTAGTGGTGGATGAAATTTAATAACAATAAGAACAATTATTTATTTAATTACAAATATTATGAAACACAAATATTGGGTTGAAATATAATTATTTTAACACTATCACATGCTCACACGTCTTCTCTCCATTAATACTCAATTGCAATTAACGTATGCCAAACATACACAATTCACACACACCTCAATTATTACACACATACTCGTTTATCATAATAACCTGAATCGTTAGGTATTTCCATCCCATGCATACTTGTTCCACTCATTTCAATACATATGTAGGAGTCCTCCCCCACCATCCCTTGATGTCGGCTGTGGCAGGTATCCTCGGTGGTAAGTAGCTAGAAGGGACGGTAGGAAAAGGAAGGGATGCAGCGTTTCGTCTCGGGCCTGCTAGCGGACTCACCAGTAAGGCTTGCTTAGCAGGCCCTGCCTTAGACACTGGGGATACTATTGGAAAGTCGGGAAGTTATATATATAGGAAACTGGGAGTTTCCCGAGGACTTGCGGGAAAGTCCTTGAAGGCGGAATCCATCTAGTGGCGAGGGCGAGAATGATGGTCGCTACACATATATATGTAGTATAGCAGAATTTCCACCTATAGGTGACTTTAGTTTGGAAGGTCGCCGAGGGTTCGAGGGTCGGAAAAACCCCGGTGATGCGTCAGGCCCTTAGCATGACCATATTTGGTCATGTTGAGGGAGGCTTTTGAGGAATATGAAAGGAAGGCAAAAGTGGTTAGCGGACAGTTATGTTGGGACAGTTTTTGAGCAGTCATTAGAACGGAGTTGTATAGAAGGAAGTATAAGTTGTTAGTCGTTTAGTTGTATTCGTGTTGTCGAATCAAGCTGTAATCCTTAGTTGTAGTTGTAATAGTTGATACATCTATATTTGTAGCCTTTATCGTCACCGCATAGCGTATTATTCTTTTATTACCTAATAAATAGAGCACTACTATTTACCACCACCATAGTCTCTAGATATATTTAAAAATCTATGTAACCATTACCACGGCACAGTGATACAAAAATACACTCACACTCGAATCCCTTGACACGCGATAGCCTGAAGCACCCAGTGCAAGCACCCCTGTCTCACCTCTAACTCTCGAAACCAAGCACTCTTCGTTCTCACCTCTACCCCGGAGCCGAAAACACTCTCCACCCCATCACATAAACTCTACCACCCCCACAATAGATTAATTCATTATCACACGTCTCTAAATGCAACGAGACCACCCTGGAGACCCGAACCCAGCTAGCTCCCTACTCAACTCCAACCTCAGTCTGTTGCACGCATAGAAACACTCGGACAATCAATGTCCGAGCGAAAGTTCGCAGTGGCGCAATTACGATATCGTCTTTTGACCGTGCACGTTCACGCGAACCTGGCCAGGCACGATTTTGCCTTGGCACGTCACAGGATAATGCTTTTAGCTACGGCCGGTAAACTCTTTATTTCCACGTGATATACGAGTGGATTCCAGCGTGCTCTGTGCGGATTAAACGAGCTGGATCGGCCAACGTCGTCAATGGACTTCGTTCCGAGGGTCCTTTCATTATCCCGGGAACACGGACCCGGCCTTCGGAGAAGCTGTTCGCCGCGAATGGAGGCAGGGGGCGTGGAAGGAGCCGTGGCGCTCGCGCTCACAGGCGAACGAAAGAAACGGACGCAGTCGGTGGATGAAAGGGGCTGTGGGAGCATTAGAAGAAACAAAAGGGGTATTTTCGTCCCGGTGAAATGGCGAGGACCGGACTTTTCTCTCCTTCCGCGGGCGCACTGCCACCTGGACCACCTTTGTGCTCGCGGAGCTAACCCCCAGCCACGCTCCTGGGATTAATGTCGCGCGGCACACTGCCAAAAGTGACACGACTGACCCGCGCGCGATAGCCGCCACTTTAAAACCGATAAACTCGCGAATTCGGGTCGGATGGATTGTTAGGCCCCCGGAATACGGGATCGCCTTGTTTACGCGTTACGATAACTCGCGCGGTGTCTGTTCCGGCTGATAAGCGTCCGGCTGAATAAGCGTCTAAAATGTGGAATCTGAGGGGTCCGAAAGGTTATTGCGGTTCTTGGAAATTCTCAGAATTAGTTATACGAGGCGACTGCTCGCAGTCTTGGAAGCCTATCTGATATTCGCGGTTCAGAAGGAAGGATAAGGAGGGATAATTGTTAATGGTGGATGAAATTTAATAAGAATAAGAACAATTATTTATTTAGTTACAAAGATTATCAAACACAAATATTGGGTTGAAATATAATTATTTTATCACTATCACATGCTCACACGTCTTCTCTCTATTAATACTCAACTGCAACTGACGTATGCCAAGTCACTCTCCCTTTTATTTTTATATATTACTTTACATACACAATTCACACACGCCTCAATCATTACACGCATACTAATTTATCGTAATAACCTGAATTCGTTAGATATTTCCATCCCATGCATACTTGTTCCACTCATTCCAACACATATATATTTAGAAATTTATGTAACCATTACCACAATAATAAGGATCATTAATTCTTAGCTTTGATATATTTGTTGGAGGTTTTTATTGAATTTGTAATTAATCAGGATATTTATATTCGAATGGAAGGATTATTAGATTAGGTATCGATTAGTTTATAGATTTAAATTGGGTATAGAGTATGGAATATGCGAGGGTAAGAGAGTGGTATGATAAGGGAGGATAATAAGGGTTATTAGTTCTTAGATTTGGTACATTTATAGGAGATTTTTATCGAATGTGGAATTAATCAAAATATGAATATTGGAATGGAAGGATGGGGAGTTATTTGTTTACAGGTTTAAATTGGTTAGAGAATATGAGATGTGTGAAGTTAAGAAATTGGTATGATTGAATGGGAGAGGGTAGTTATACCATTGTAGTCAAAAATTTATTTATCGTTTATAATTAAAACAAATTAGTGAATAAAATAAGTTGGTAGTACTGTCGTTGAGTCAACTTTCTGATCCCACATTTTCTCTCCTCTTTCTTTTTTTATAATGATTTTTGTAAAGATGTTTCGTTTTTATTTTGTTTAGTTGGTAGATTTCCAATTTTCATACAGATTATATTTTTATAATGGAAATTCGACGTCCCATTATAATACTATATTTTATTTTATTTCTATATCTCTTATGTATCATAGTATTTTTGAATTGAAACCTTTCGAATTTTATCATGGGTTATAGCACTGTCGAATTTGGAATTATTTTAATACGTCAATGACTGTCGTAATATTTCACCTAATACCCAAGAATACCGTGTAATAAATTGTATCATCAGGAAATTTAGAATAAAATAATATGAAAAGAAATTAATGATTGTAGAACTTAAAATTGTTTCTCTAATTAATTTCAGGTGGGTTATTTACCTATATTTTAGGTCAAATATAAGTAAGTTATTCGTAATAACTTACAATTAATAAATTTTTTAGAATCAATATTGGTACGAAAAATAGAAAGAACTTCCTTCATAATGATATTCACAAATTGCTTAGTTCATAAATAAAATTGATTATTGTTGGAGTTATCTCAGCAGACATTTATCTAGAGTTATCCAAATAATAGTGTTTCAATTAAATAATTCGTACGTAATAACACGGTATGATAAATTATTCTGTGAAGTACTTATATAATCATTCTATAGAGATCATTTACCCACTGATATATTGCATAATATTTCTACAAATGATTACCTGTAGTTATTACACATTCATACATAAACATTATGTACATACATACACAAATTCATATTACGTGCACTGTTTGCCTGAATAACAAGTCATTCTATAGAGATCATTTACCCACTGATATATTGCATAATATTTCTACAAATGATTACCTGCAGTTATTACACACTCATACATAAACATCATGTATATACATACACAAATTCATATTACGTGCACTGTTCGCCTGAATAACATTACTAAATTCATTCTTCGATAATTAAAAATTATAAAATTAATACAAGCACTGGTCTCATGTATACAAAATGTTCCTTAGAAAATACAATATCTCCGTATCAAAATCTTTTTGGTATAAAAGAAAATTCTTGAGAAAACAATTTACCTTTGTACCAAAAATATATTCTGCACAAAAATTGCATCGTTACAATATCCCGCAACGAACAATTTACCTTCGTTTCAGAAATATCTTTCAGACAAGAAGATCTTGCACAAAGAATTATTACGAATTATTAAGAAATAATAATAATTATTACGAATAATTCTTAGAAAGAAATTCGTAAAGAATTATTATGAATTATTAAGAAATATTATTACGTTACTCTCAAAAGAATAATTTTCAAACCCTCGAACAAAATAGCGAGTATTATTTACGACTCATCTCAAAAGTTCAGTAAATTACGTTAATTTGTAATACCAGGCAAGATTCTCGAAAACAAGATCAAATTTATCAGCCATAACTTTCCATCTTCCATTTCCTCAAACCGTGCTGTACATACCGCGTTGAATTCCAGAGAAGTTTTTGATACATCGCTCAGATTACCTAGGAAAAGGGTTGGAAAGAGCGAAATGACCGTGCTCGCGGAGAAAATCAAATAAATGCCTGGTAATGAAATTAAAGCGAGAAACCTTATACGGGAAAGTAATAGGTAGCTTTACCCGTCACGCAACGTGGACGTGTGAACGAGCCGAGTAGAAGGGTAATATTGTTTCTCTTCTGGGAAAGTGATTCCTTTCGACGACCATCCCTTCACTGATCTCTGTTATCCTTCGAATCCGCGAGAACAGCGGCGCTATTTGTTCAGGGCAAAATTGAAAAATTCTGCCGCACGTTTCCGGATTATCGCTCCAACTGGCCAATGTGTCCGGTATAAAAGAGGAAACGCTAAAAGTGTCGCTGTATTTTCCACCTTCTTACGATATCCCATTTCCTCCGCGATATATCTCATACTAAACAAGGAACGCGAAGGAGGAGAAAAATTTAGGGGATACCCACGTGTAAATTTCATCCAAGAGAATCTCTCGGAGAGGACCATTTCAGTGGGTCCCGACGAAGATCAAGAGAAAGAGAGGGACTCGGTGGTAGTCGAGGTTTAAGAGAGAATCTCTCATATACTTCGGTGTGTTATTTTTCTCGAATTTCGACCGGGAGAACATGGTAATCGTTTCACGAAGGACAGGGAAAATACGACGGAGTGGTGGGAAATACCTTGTTTGTTTCAGAGACCGTTTGCAAACTACCAGGTTCCTGGGAATATAGGTGAAGCCCTGGGATCAAAGAGCCGCGTGAATCTCGCTTTCACAGGGTCACGTTATCCCCACTCCGGCGCTGAACGAGCGAGCCTCACGTCGCCTAACCTTACGCCCCACCTAACCTAATCCAATTACGTAATTAACGAGTCCGAAAATCTAAGGATACCGGGTTTCCGACTAATACAATATTTTTGTTACATATTTATCAATAATTTTGGACTCGCCATTTTGTTTCCTAAAATTCTTCCTTAGAATTCGTAATTAGCGACGTCGAAAATCCAAAAGTACCAAGATGCAGTCCGATGTAATAATTTCTTAATACGTTTCCCCACCATTTTGAATTCTCCATTTTGTTTTCTGCAATTCTACCTTCGAATCCGTAATTAGCGACATCGAAGACCCCAAAATACCAAGGTGACTGTCCCATGTAATAATTTCTTAATACGTTTCTCCACCATTTTGAATTCTCCATTTTGTTTTCTATGATTTCGACTCTAAATTCGTAATCTGTGGTTTCGAAAACACATAGGTACCAAGTTTCGGCCTAATCTAATATTTCTTTACATATCTGTCAGCCATTTTGTTGTTTTTTATTTTTGACTTCGAAGTGGAAATCAACAATTCCCAAAATACAAAGATACCAATTTTTGTACAAATAAGAAAATATCTTCATGTTTTACGTAGCTTTTCGACGAAATTCCCCACTGTGCGTCACTGAAAGGATTGGACGCGGAGTGGGGGTAAGGGCCTCATGGCGAGTGTACCCACATCGGAGAAAGAAATGGACGAGGAGTGGGGGTATGGGGCCGCGTGACGAGTGTACCCACGTCGGTAGAGGAAATGGACGCAGAGTGGGGGTAAGGGGCCTCGTAACGAGTGTACCCACATCGGTGCAAGAATTGGACGCAGAGTGGGGGTAATGGCCTCATGGCGAGTGTATCCACATCGGAGAAAGAAATGGACGAGGAGTGGGGGTATGGGGCCGCGTGACGAGTGTACCCACGTCGGTAGAGGAAATGGACGCAGAGTGGGGGTAAGGGGCCTCGTAACGAGTGTACCCACATCGGTGCAAGAATTGGACGCGGAGTGGGGGTAATGGCCTCATGGCGAGTGTATCCACATCGGAGAAAGAAATGGACGAGGAGTGGGGGTATGGGGCCGCGTGACGAGTGTACCCACGTCGGTAGAGGAAATGGACGCAGAGTGGGGGTAAGGGGCCTCGTAACGAGTGTACCCACATCGGTGCAAGAATTGGACGCAGAGTGGGGGTAATGGACCTCGCGTTTCTGCCGCCTAAAAAATTTATTCGACTACCTTCCTTCTCAACCGTCGTTGGACCGGTAATTCACGTCAGTGACTTCAAAATGCAAACGAACTTACAATGCTGGCGTGAATAGTCGGGCGAATTGATTTTTCTTTGGGAGAAGAAAACGAAGGAAGAAGGCGTTTTGACGCGGAGGAAAGGGTTTCTTTTATTTTCCCTTCGTACCAGGAGATTTTTATTCGCGTTTCACGTTTCAAGCCAAGGAAAGAAGATGATTCCGAGAATGGAAGAAAATTGACGTTTGCAGTAATTAGTTTCATTTCTTGGTTCATTTCTCTGGTGACGGTTTGAGGTTATGTTAATTGATTTTGTAAATCTAATTAAGATCTTCCTTTTAATTTTAATATAATTTATGGGAATTTCATATTAAAAGAGGAGGATGATTCTAAAAATGTAGAAAAGTTGACGTTTGCACTAATTAATTTTGCTCATTGGTTAATTTCTTTTGTAGTATTTTGGGATTGTACCACTTGATTTTGTAAGTGTAATTGACGTTATATTGGCAAGATTCCTTAATGTCATTTAGTGAGAATTTTACATAACTTTGAAGACTGTAGTCATTAGCTAGATTATAACGTTTTGTATAAGCATATGTAAATTAATTCCGAGGTATTAAAAGCTGTTTCCTTGGGAACTGTTCAAGGTAATGGGGCAGTTTTTACTGTAATTAGAATTTATTGAATTTTTTCAACGTGTAGGCAGAGTGTTAACGTCTCATTTTTTAAACATTTTTATCCTCATTTTGTTTCTTATGTTATGTGATACAGGTAGATATACACAAAATACAAAATACAAGATTACTTGATATTTTTATTACTGTTGTGTGTAAAACGTGATTTAATATTTCGATTTTTATTCTGCATATTTTTTAATATTCTTTATCGGGATGCACAAAATATTATTGTTATTATCATTTGCAAATAAATATAATAACACAATTACACCAAAATAATACCAAAAGTAAATGAACAAAATTGATATATACGTTGTTCTATGAAAAAGAATTCGAAAATGAATTTAATTAAATATTAAATGTTGCTATTAATAATACGAGATATCTAATTATTTAAATAATCTAAAAAATATTAATATTCAAAATGTAAAATGTTATTAATCTATCGTAATGATTTACCTAATATCAAAATTTTTATTCGACGATACTAGTCATCATTAAACGTCTAACAAAATTACAACATTACGGAGCAAAAGGAAGAAACAGGAAAAGTACGATGTTTCACCTTACGAGTGTGACAAGCATCCGGTAGGATAAATGAAATTACGAGCGTGGAGCGTAGCAGAAGAAACGGTGGACGAACGAAATGGCGCGTACACGGTGCATTTGTATAATTAATTTTTCACACACTCGGCGAAAACGTTTACATTTCAGGGAGTTGGCAAAAAGAAGAACGCATCGTGTGTCTGGATCACTCGTGACGAGTTATCGCGCTAACTTCCCGCGCCAGGCGAGCAATTGTACTCGCGCGTGAAAGGCGCGGTCAGATTAGCGCGCAAGTGTCACGGAACACGCGTGAAACGCTCGCTAGACGAGGATAATTTTTAATGGGACATTACGCAGATGAATGTTTGGACCAGAGGCAATGTCCAAGATAGAAAGATTTTCGTAGCTATTGAGCACGAAAAATTTGTTTAAGCTATGATTATACACGTGCAATTAATTGAGAATAATGTTAAGTATAGATATTTAGATTAGTAATTTAAACTTTGTATTAACAATTTGATATTAACAATTTTTGCACAATATAGTTTTGTGTATATATAATTCAGAGATATACATCAGAAGATAAGGGTAAGAAAATTAGGTTCTTATTGAGATCAATAAACGTTTTCAGAGTATAATTCTATAGACATGCAATTATTAGGACACAAAGGCAGAAGAATTTTAGTAGTTACATCAGTAAAATTAGAAAACAATTCAACGTTATATACGATATTTACGATGAACGTTTATTGTAGATGTGAGCCATGGTGGCGCTAGTGAGTTAACTGGAAAGTCGTCTTAAAACTATTGGAACTTACTGGTGAAAGGGAGAATATATAATTCAGAATAATGTTAAGCATAGATATTTAGATCAGTAATTTAAAATTTGTAAGATTAACTAATGTTAAGATTTTACTATTTATTGAGATCAGAAATTTTTACACAAGGTAGTTTTGCATATATATATAATTATCAGAAGATAAGGGTAAGAAAATTTAATTCTTATTGAGATCAATAAATGTTTTCAGAGTATAATTCTATACATATAAAATTATTAGAACACAAAGGCAGAAGAATTTTAGTTGTTACATCAGTAAAATTGGAAAATAATTCAACGTTATATATGATATTTACGATGTACGTTTATTGTAGATATGAGCCATGGTGGCGCTAGTGTGTTAATTGGAAAGTCGTCTTAAGTCTATTGAAACTTACTGGTGATAGGGTTAAAAATGAAATATAATCATTCTCCAAGCATAGTAAATTCATCCTTATATATAAGCTTCATTAATTATACTTTCTATAGTGTGAATATATCAGTGTAAATATATCCTTGTACATAATTTATAATTTTCTCAATTATTCCCAAGAGAAATGACTCTTATGTTCTATACTCTTTATAAAAGATAAAATCGTACTTAAGAAAAAATATTGTTTAATATCCATCAACTTTCGACTGTTTCCAATGTTGTTTTTCCAACTGTAAGATTGAAAAGAATTCGTTCGAGTTGCATGCGAATTTTTGTAACACATGTGTGTGTGTTACAAATGTAAACGAATACGAGGAAAATTGAAATCGAAAAATATGGATAAGCTGGAATTGTTCGTGGGTTTTGGAAGATTGGGTATAGGAAAATCTCAATAGGAAATGTCTGTCGGCTTCGAACAGTTTTGCAATTATTTTTTATTTAATGGAACTCGTTTCCTGCGTATTTAATACACGCGGGACGCAGAGTCTAAAACGAGTTTCGTTTTTCAGCTTCGATGCCTGTTATAGAAGCGAATGGGATGACCTTCTGGGTTAATACGTTCATACTATATCGATATTATACATCGTTATTTCTGGATCCTACATTGGAATTTAGCGTAAATCGCAATTAACAGTTTTAAATAAAGGATTAAAAGATTTGTATAAAATCATAACATTATCACATCAAATATAAAATTTACTTCACTCATATTAATAACAAGTATAAATTCAATATTGTTTTCTTTTCAAATAAAACATTTTTAATTTTTATTTCTCTGTCTCGTTAAAAAGAGCGAAAAACCTCAAACACATTTTCCACAAACCAAAAAGAAAAAGAAATAATAATAATAAATTCCTTCAAAGTCATCTTCATTCTATCTTCAATTAAAAATTGAAAACAAACAACACCTCGACTCTTCTCACATTTGCATATCAAAACTACTGAACACTTAAATTCGCTCGTGGTTCTTGTTAGCTCATGCAAAGAGTAGACAGCGTACATTCCAGCGCGTAAATATTTCGACACAATCTTCCTCGAGAGGTAGGAGAAAAATAGCAAGGAAAGAGCTTGGCGTGACGAAACAACGGCAAGAGGGTGGTGACAGACGATGGAAAGGAGCTGGTAGCGAAGGGTGAAATTACAGCAGCAAGAGTCTCCATCCAAGGCTGGACGTGGTGAAAGTGACGGAGAACCTGAAGGGGACGAACTTCCATGCAACGTTAAATACATGTATCCTCGAATTAAAAGAGAACGCCACGAATATACTCTCGTACACGAAAGTATTCGAACACTTGCATCTTCTACTATCTAATCATTTTTGCAATAGATGGCTTTCGTGATCTATATCTCGCGTTGTATAAGTGCGATTGGATTACGCTAGATGGCGTTAAAAAGATAGAATTTCGTACTAAAAAAACTCCTCAAACAGTTTTGTGATTGCTTGACTCAGTATTGTTTGAGCGCGCGTCAAAGATGGACTCCAGCAAAGAGAAAATAGACCATATTTTACAGTTTTTCTTCGATAAAAGCGAAAACGCAAGCCAGGCGACTGAAAATCATATTTAAAACGATATAGTACATGCAGTAAAGAAGAAATCTGCAGGTTACATTAATAAAATTTAAAAAATAATTCAACGATACGTAGGACAGTTATAGTACATATGTTGGAGTTATGGACTAGGGTGGCGCTAGTGTGTTCGGTGGAAAATCCTCTTAAGGCTGTCACAAACGGCAAAGGAAGATTCAACATATTATTGGAACCTTTTATTTTTTAATTAATTACTTTCGAATATTTATTGTGCATAAGTAATACTATATTTTTATAATAAATATTACATATAGTAAATTCTCTAAATAACTTTCAATTATTTTCTAATTTTATCAATATAACCTTCTGGCTTCCTATTGGTTGTACACGTCATTATTGTTTCAAATATTTCTTTTCAATGGATATACAGGGTGTCCAATTTTAAACTGCTAGTTATATAAGAAATAATTTCAACAAGAATTGGATTTTACATACTTTTGTTTACAATGTCGATCAATGTCGATCAATGCACTAAAAATTTTATGAAACAACTTAAAAAATAATTAAGTGTAGATCCTTATAGATCTCTCTATATCACTCACAATCAGAATTTTTATCAGAAACACGTTTTGCATAGCAAACAATTAACATTAAAATTTTTCATTTACAGATTAAAATCGGACACCCAGTGTATCATTTGTTACGAACAGCATATGCAACGTTCGAACACTTCCATGTACCAACGTATACACACACATACACGCGTCTGAAAGCTGCGTTTCACTCTGACACGCCATGGCGCCTGGAAGTTTCGAGGACCACCAGAAGAACTTCAAGATTCGGTCGACTTTCGGGATCTTCAGGACCTTCGAAACCTCGGAGACTTCAGAACTATTAAGCTGCCTGCTGTTGGAGGGTAACAGAATGTTTAACGTTTAATTCCTGGCATTCACGGTCTGGGCGCGGTTTGTATTTGATGCATTCCAGCATCCACAGTCGAGGGAAAGACCGCGTTTCCTAAAGATCCTTCCGCTACGCCGAAATTAATTTGTGCGCGTGCTTTCTCTCCTGTTTTACCACTTTCCCCACGGATGTTCCGTGCACCGTTTCGGTGAGAAAACTGAATGTGCTCCCTGGTCGCGGATATCTTTTAAAAATACGAACTGCAACGCGGGATGAAAGTCGAAGGGAATGCAAATTTGGGAGAAATACGTGGAATCGCGGAAAGTTTTGGTCGAATAATTTTGTTGGTGCCACTTGATAGGGACAGAATATGATTGATACTGCTGTTTGGCATTTTTGAAGGGGTAGAATATTAGGGGAAAGTGGGGTTGGATATCTGCAGGGGTAGGTTTACTGATTATTAACCCTTTGCACTCAAGAGGTGACCTTCAGTCACCATTAAATAAAATTTCGAAGCTCGATATTAATTAATATACCAAATTGAAGATAATGTAACGGTATGCAAATAATCCTACGTTTTAATTATTACTCGATTTCTTATTTACTGCTGAACAAAATATCGTCAGCTTTACGGCAGAAAATGTTTAAACCCCTACTCTTATTTAAAATTCGTCGAGTGCAGAGGGTTAAGTGTCTCTCTCTTTCAGCGATCAACGTTCCTTTGATCATGGTACATTAGCCATAACAACTTGTATGAAACGAGCAGCACACGAGCTGAGATATAAATAAATCAAGGAAGAAATATTGGAATTGTCAAATAAAAATGAATACTGTTGCGGCCCTAGGACCGCAATGTCCCAGGTCAAGTGGAGAACTGTTTTATGACTTGTATACACTTATTGTCACCTAAACCACCACTTGGGTAAACCGTAACAAGGACCAATATATCACTCTTAAGATAGGCACAAGGATCCAAATTATTTAAACTTCCACCACCACAGCAGGACGTCGAAACTAGCACACACCCCAATATTATTCACAACCAATAGAATGACACACCTCTTACATTTGCACCGACCAATCAGTAAAATAGACGAAACTTACAAAACCACTGACAGAGCAGTCACGAGAGAGTTCTAAAAATCCGAAGAAAATCGATCAATCATCAGGACCAGACTAACATCCAAGATCCACCATCAATTCAGCGCAGGAAACAGTCTACTATAGAACTCTGTGCAGTTCAAACATAACCTCAACCAAAGCTCTATTAATTTAGAGTAGACCGCATCTCAGCAACATTGTAGTGTTGCTACCCCGAGTCAATTGTACACACATTGAACAATTGTAGTGTTCGGGACGCGTCAGATAGAAACGAAGAAATAACTGGTGACCCGTACCTCAGTAGCTAGTAATTATATTTGAAAATGTTTTGGGCTGTTTGATGCATCGAAATGTACGTAACAAATGCGCCATAGTAGGAAAACGCAGTTTCACACTGGAAGAATTGAATTTTGGTCAGCTTTTCGGGCAAATTCCCTACGTCGCGACGTCTTCACGGTCGGTTGCCTCGAACGTTCAGCTCGTCGTCTCTGCTGGCTAACCTTTGTCGCCGGAAGATAAGAGGAATTCCGGTGAAATTCGCACGGAACGAGGAGACGTGGCTCTGGTGGTCGTTGCGATGATGGAAAGGGAAGAACAACGCGAGGCGTCGCGACGCAGCCTGACACTTCTGGCAGCGGGAATAACACCGTCCTCTGCACGTCCAGGGTAATTCGATACAGCGAGTGGCCGCGTTTCGGACAACTTGTCACTTAGAACCCTGCCGATGTAGTTCACGACCTGACCCCTTGTTACGAAGCAAACCCCATTAAATTGCCACCCAAGAAGTGGCTACTTCGGGGCTCGCGTTTCAGACCAGTTTCTTCGATGCTTCACTTAGATAGGGGAGGGCAGGGATTAAAAGAGAGTTCGCGAGGACCTGACAGGCTTCTCGAAGCCCCTGTTTCAGTTGCCGTGTATCTGTTTCGGGGGTCGTTCTTGTGTCGAGGTGCAACTGTCGGTGGGTTACATTGAGACGTTAGGGATGCTTGTGGAAATGGAGAATATTGTTGATAAGATGGAGTCTCAATAGAAATTTGAGTTGTTTTTCTGGAAGATTGTAATTTTATATAATAATATAAGATTCTTAATATAAAATCTTAATAAAATAAGATCTTAATATAAAATTAAGAATTTAATGAAAGAATCGATACATCATTATTCACTGTTTATAAATGTATAATAGAAGTGTCCGACAAACTGTTGACTTCAATCACTGATATATATAGCGATATACCTCAATTATAATTATATAATTATAAATGACAAATAATACCAAAAATAGAAGATAAATATTTCGAGAAATCAACAGTTTCATTGCTCTCAATGCTTAAATACAAACAAGGCTGACAACTCATTGACTATGATCACTATGGTGACTGATACATCATGAACAACGATTTATGTCAATCATAATAAAAGTAATACGATGCAAGAAATAAATGTTAAATACTTTATGAAAATAATAAAGTTTCATTATTTCCAGTGTACAAATATAGAGTCGTCTGACCAATCGTTGACTCTAATCACTGACATAGATAAGCATGCCCAATATGAAATGAGAGTTTATGCAGAAGTTACGCTAGATATAATAAAAATATAGGTTCCATTAGCCTACAATGCCTTTGTTGAATATTGCCCAGAATCAGCTTGTATTTCAAGAACTGGTTTAGAAATAATTCGCAAATTAATTCATCAGTATATCAAGCGCCTTCTCAATAAATCTTCCAACCATCTTTCCCACTTATAGCAGTTCTGCATCATGATTTAACGAAACCAATTCTCGTCTCAAGCTATTTGATTCAAATAAAACACCCAGTTTGCGATATTTGATTGCACCAAATTAAAAATTAATCTTCTATTTCCATCCAAACTCAAAAGTCCCATGAATTCTCTTCTCTCGAGAGATTCACGAGACCTTGAATACGTTTTCCAGTGTACAAATATAAAGTCGTCTGACCAATCGTTGACTCTAATCACTGACATAGATCCATCAGTATATCAGGCGCCTTCTCAATAAATCTTCCAACCATCTTTCCGATCTATAATAGTTTTGCAGCATGATTTAACAGAACCAATTCTCGTCTCAAGCTATTTGATCCAAGCGAAACAGCCAGTTTGTAATATTTTATTGCACCAAATTAAAAATCAATCTTCTATTTCCATCCTAACTCAAAAGTCCCATGAATTCTCTTCTCTCGAGAGTTTCACGAGACCTTGAATACGTTTTCCAGTGTACAAATATAAAGTCGTCTGACCAATCGTTGACTCTAATCACTGACACAGATCCATAAGTATATCAAGCGCCTTCTCAATAAATCTTCCAACCATCTTTCCCACCTATAACAATTCTGTATCATGATTTAACAAAACTAATTCTCGTCTCAAGCTATTTGATCCAAATAAAGCACCCAGTTTACAATATTTTATTGTACCAAATTAAAAATTAATCTTCTCTCGCCATCCAAACTCAAAAGTCCCATGAATTCTTTTCTCTCGAGAGTTTCACGAGACCTTGAATACGTTTCTGTATCAAACTCGATTCTTGCCTTGACCAAAGTAATTATGCCTGCACGGGAACTGGCGCGACAGACAGAATATAAACGATATCTCCTTTCGTTTCGTTCGTAACACGCTGCGTCTAAGGCCAGAAACTAGCTCTGATTTCGTCCCAGTTTCCAAATGCCCCGACAACATATCGAAATTTCCATCACCGGGGGAAACTCCGCGTCCTGCACTCTGGATCTTTTGAATTTCCAGCATAACGCGAACAGAAGGCAGTAATTAATATATGCTGTGGTACAGGACTTCATTGCGGCCTGGCACGATACCTCGACGAGATGCCTCGATTACAGAAACTCGCTTTAACTTCTATCCAACTAATTACTCGATCCATAACTTTGCATTTATTATGCCTCAATTGCCAGACCAACGACCCTTCCACTTTTCTCTCCTGGTTTATCAATGTATTCGAAAAATTCGCCGAGACAGTAGCGATGGGAGCAATGGTCATACCTAAGAAATTAATTTCGAGAAGTATTATTTCATTTATTTTATTTTATTCGCGTCTACTGTTATTATTCCGATATTTTAGGTGAAATAAATAACACTGTCCAACAAATTTAAACATTTTCTACAATTTTTAATATCCGTTAAGTGATTTTCGTTGATTTTATTTTCCTAAACGCGAATCCACAATCAAAATTGCACTGTCACTGTGAATTTTCGAAAAACGTGAGTTTTTCTAAAAAGGCACGACTTTTGTTAAAATTCAAGTGCAAAGGATTAAAATATAGTATCAGCAAGCTATAGTATCGAGTATAGTGTAAGTATAGTAAGCTATAGTATCGAATGAGAATATTAATATATAAATTATAGGTAAATTTTTATTCTGCACTCCACTGACGCCATCTTGAAGACATTGATAATTCGCAATTAGATATTCCATAACTTTCTCATTGATAAAAATGGAAAAGTACATAGACATACTGTAGACCAATCGATTTATAAATATCTGTAATATTTTTCTTAAAAAGAAAGAAATTTATGAATTGTATTCAATTATATATAATTTGCATACAATTATATTTCATTGTATTGTATATAATATTGAAATTGTATCTCATTGCTGAAGTTGTTGATTGATAGAATAAAAATATTCTTGGAGACCAGAGGGTTTAATTTTTAAAAAATATATACTCTTACACATTTCACTCTTCCAAGAAAAATTTTGCAGATTCACCCTTATACTAGGATAAATTTTCAGTCTTCTAATCTGTGATTACGTCCAGCTTATTCTCGAAGGGTTAAAAATTTCCATATTTGAGCTTTCAATGGCAGTAATTTTGTATTTGGCATTTCTTTTAGGATCGTGGAATTTTGAACTGAAAATAAGAGTGGTGAAATATCGGTGCCAATTTTGCTGAACGTTTTGGTGACATCCAATAGTTGATTACGAGAGGGAAATATTGAAAGCTGTAATGCGAGGCCTTTTTATCTGTGTGATTTTTTTTGATCAAATTATCGACGTGTGAAACTGACAGAAACCTAGGCAATCTAATCAATCACGCTATGAACAGGCTAACTTTATTTTCTTCCATTTGGAATGGAGAGCAGACAGTGTAGCCTGGTAATCAATCGAGCACACAGTTTTTGGTCCGAATCATAAACTCGCAACGTACATCAATTAACTAAATTCTGAATTTTTTTCCCGAATTTTCCAAATTACTTTTCATGTCACCATGAATCTGCAATTCATTGATTATCGACCAAATTTTATGGAATTTAATTACATTTGGTAATTGATAAATTTCACGTAGGCATAATTCGCATACTTTCCCCATATACGAATTATAATTACGTCTTATTATAATAATTATATACAACAATATAATATATTATAATATAATAATTATTGTAATTACGTTTTATTAATAATTATCAACAATTATATCTCACAAGCTGACCTTTGAAATCCATTTTCATCTTGCTCATTAATAAACCTTTCATTCTAAACAATTTTATTTGTCACTCTAGCTTCTATAACTTATTTTTATAAAATTATAATTATTTGAAAATTACGTCTTATTATAATAATTGTATATAACAATATAATATATTAGAATATAATATAATAATGAAATAATTATTATAATTACATTTTATTAATAATTATCAATAATTATATCTTACAAGCTGACATTTGAAATCCATTTTCATCTTGGTCATTAACAAACCTTTCATCCTAAACAATTTTATTTGTCACTCTAGCTTCTATAACTTATTCCTATAAAAGTATAATTATTTAAAAATGGTAGACAAAACGGTATGATATTTTCCGGAATTTTTGAATACCGTACTTCTAACGTACGTTCCCGCCAAACTATTTTGTAAAGTCATTAACACACGCAAGGATATGAACTGAGTAAAAGGTATCGCGTGCAATGACACAGCAGCAATACCGTGAATTAATTTCTCGGCTAGAGCTTGCGAGAAGCTTTACAATAAAATTTCCTTTGCCACGCCTGACATTTCTGTTGTACAATTAAAAATCGGAATTACACGCTCGTAACGCTGTTCATGGCTAGAACACATAGGGGTAGCTTCGAGTAATGGGATTATAGTGTTTTACCCCTTCTGTGTTATGTTTACGTCTCATCGTTGAGTTCTTTATTCCATTTTATTGATCTTTATGGTATATATTTGTTTCGATTTTATTATGTTTTACTAATCTTTTACTAATCTGTTCCTTTTCAGCTTTTCAGATCCTCCAAGACATCGTTGGACATTATAACAGTTCTGCATCATGATTTAACGAAACCAATTCTCGTCTCAAGCTATTTGATTCAAATAAAACACCCAGTTTGCGATATTTGATTGCACCAAATTAAAAATTAATCTTCTATTTCCATCCAAACTCAAAAGTCCCATGAATTCTCTTCTCTCGAGAGATTCACGAGACCTTGAATACGTTTTCCAGTGTACAAATATAAAGTCGTCTGACCAATCGTTGACTCTAATCACTGACATAGATCCATCAGTATATCAGGCGCCTTCTCAATAAATCTTCCAACCATCTTTCCGATCTATAATAGTTTTGCAGCATGATTTAACAGAACCAATTCTCGTCTCAAGCTATTTGATCCAAGCGAAACAGCCAGTTTGTAATATTTTATTGCACCAAATTAAAAATCAATCTTCTATTTCCATCCTAACTCAAAAGTCCCATGAATTCTCTTCTCTCGAGAGTTTCACGAGACCTTGAATACGTTTTCCAGTGTACAAATATAAAGTCGTCTGACCAATCGTTGACTCTAATCACTGACACAGATCCATAAGTATATCAAGCGCCTTCTCAATAAATCTTCCAACCATCTTTCCCACCTATAACAATTCTGTATCATGATTTAACAAAACTAATTCTCGTCTCAAGCTATTTGATCCAAATAAAGCACCCAGTTTACAATATTTTATTGTACCAAATTAAAAATTAATCTTCTCTCGCCATCCAAACTCAAAAGTCCCATGAATTCTTTTCTCTCGAGAGTTTCACGAGACCTTGAATACGTTTCTGTATCAAACTCGATTCTTGCCTTGACCAAAGTAATTATGCCTGCACGGGAACTGGCGCGACAGACAGAATATAAACGATATCTCCTTTCGTTTCGTTCGTAACACGCTGCGTCTAAGGCCAGAAACTAGCTCTGATTTCGTCCCAGTTTCCAAATGCCCCGACAACATATCGAAATTTCCATCACCGGGGGAAACTCCGCGTCCTGCACTCTGGATCTTTTGAATTTCCAGCATAACGCGAACAGAAGGCAGTAATTAATATATGCTGTGGTACAGGACTTCATTGCGGCCTGGCACGATACCTCGACGAGATGCCTCGATTACAGAAACTCGCTTTAACTTCTATCCAACTAATTACTCGATCCATAACTTTGCATTTATTATGCCTCAATTGCCAGACCAACGACCCTTCCACTTTTCTCTCCTGGTTTATCAATGTATTCGAAAAATTCGCCGAGACAGTAGCGATGGGAGCAATGGTCATACCTAAGAAATTAATTTCGAGAAGTATTATTTCATTTATTTTATTTTATTCGCGTCTACTGTTATTATTCCGATATTTTAGGTGAAATAAATAACACTGTCCAACAAATTTAAACATTTTCTACAATTTTTAATATCCGTTAAGTGATTTTCGTTGATTTTATTTTCCTAAACGCGAATCCACAATCAAAATTGCACTGTCACTGTGAATTTCCGAAAAACGTGAGTTTTTCTAAAAAGGCACGACTTTTGTTAAAATGCAAGTGCAAAGGATTAAAATATAGTATCAGCAAGCTATAGTATCGAGTATAGTGTAAGTATAGTAAGCTATAGTATCGAATGAGAATATTAATATATAAATTATAGGTAAATTTTTATTCTGCACTCCACTGACGCCATCTTGAAGACATTGATAATTCGCAATTAGATATTCCATAACTTTCTCATTGATAAAAATGGAAAAGTACATAGACATACTGTAGACCAATCGATTTATAAATATCTGTAATATTTTTCTTAAAAAGAAAGAAATTTATGAATTGTATTCAATTATATATAATTTGCATACAATTATATTTCATTGTATTGTATATAATATTGAAATTGTATCTCATTGCTGAAGTTGTTGATTGATAGAATAAAAATATTCTTGGAGACCAGAGGGTTTAATTTTTAAAAAATATATACTCTTACACATTTCACTCTTCCAAGAAAAATTTTGCAGATTCACCCTTATACTAGGATAAATTTTCAGTCTTCTAATCTGTGATTACGTCCAGCTTATTCTCGAAGGGTTAAAAATTTCCATATTTGAGCTTTCAATGGCAGTAATTTTGTATTTGGCATTTCTTTTAGGATCGTGGAATTTTGAACTGAAAATAAGAGTGGTGAAATATCGGTGCCAATTTTGCTGAACGTTTTGGTGACATCCAATAGTTGATTACGAGAGGGAAATATTGAAAGCTGTAATGCGAGGCCTTTTTATCTGTGTGATTTTTTTTGATCAAATTATCGACGTGTGAAACTGACAGAAACCTAGGCAATCTAATCAATCACGC
The DNA here is from genome assembly GCF_001483705.2 of Eufriesea mexicana. Classification (NCBI taxonomy): domain Eukaryota; kingdom Metazoa; phylum Arthropoda; class Insecta; order Hymenoptera; family Apidae; genus Eufriesea; species Eufriesea mexicana. Next base: position 321,225 of record NW_016909945.1, read on the forward strand.
TATGAACAGGCTAACTTTATTTTCTTCCATTTGGAATGGAGAGCAGACAGTGTAGCCTGGTAATCAATCGAGCACACAGTTTTTGGTCCGAATCATAAACTCGCAACGTACATCAATTAACTAAATTCTGAATTTTTTTCCCGAATTTTCCAAATTACTTTTCATGTCACCATGAATCTGCAATTCATTGATTATCGACCAAATTTTATGGAATTTAATTACATTTGGTAATTGATAAATTTCACGTAGGCATAATTCGCATACTTTCCCCATATACGAATTATAATTACGTCTTATTATAATAATTATATACAACAATATAATATATTATAATATAATAATTATTGTAATTACGTTTTATTAATAATTATCAACAATTATATCTCACAAGCTGACCTTTGAAATCCATTTTCATCTTGCTCATTAATAAACCTTTCATTCTAAACAATTTTATTTGTCACTCTAGCTTCTATAACTTATTTTTATAAAATTATAATTATTTGAAAATTACGTCTTATTATAATAATTGTATATAACAATATAATATATTAGAATATAATATAATAATGAAATAATTATTATAATTACATTTTATTAATAATTATCAATAATTATATCTTACAAGCTGACATTTGAAATCCATTTTCATCTTGGTCATTAACAAACCTTTCATCCTAAACAATTTTATTTGTCACTCTAGCTTCTATAACTTATTCCTATAAAAGTATAATTATTTAAAAATGGTAGACAAAACGGTATGATATTTTCCGGAATTTTTGAATACCGTACTTCTAACGTACGTTCCCGCCAAACTATTTTGTAAAGTCATTAACACACGCAAGGATATGAACTGAGTAAAAGGTATCGCGTGCAATGACACAGCAGCAATACCGTGAATTAATTTCTCGGCTAGAGCTTGCGAGAAGCTTTACAATAAAATTTCCTTTGCCACGCCTGACATTTCTGTTGTACAATTAAAAATCGGAATTACACGCTCGTAACGCTGTTCATGGCTAGAACACATAGGGGTAGCTTCGAGTAATGGGATTATAGTGTTTTACCCCTTCTGTGTTATGTTTACGTCTCATCGTTGAGTTCTTTATTCCATTTTATTGATCTTTATGGTATATATTTGTTTCGATTTTATTATGTTTTACTAATCTTTTACTAATCTGTTCCTTTTCAGCTTTTCAGATCCTCCAAGACATCGTTGGACAACATTTGACGATTTTTGCGGCTGCGAGAGGTAAGTGGATAGAATTCTTGGCAATGACGTCATTCAAATACAGTTATAGTTCATAAAAATGTATAAATAATCCTATTTGTTATCAATAATAAATTATTCATTGCGTAAATTTATAATAGAAGAAAAGAATTAATTCCTTGGTAATTACTTGAACAATATCATACTAATGTTTAAATGTACCTATAATTTGCAAAAGTGTAAAAATTATTACACTTATTTCTAATAATAAATTGGTCACAACGTAAATTTATAATACAAGTGGAAAAATTACTAAATTATAGGTTATTACTACCGTATATAACGTATTTGATTGAAAATGTATCCACAAGTAGCAAAAAATTAATAAATTGCTACATTTATTGTTAATAACAAATAGTTTGTAACGTATATTAACGATAAAAGTTAAAAAATTTAATAAATTA
>NW_016909945.1:324380-329290 GCF_001483705.2 Eufriesea mexicana
GACAGTGACTGGAATTGAGCTAGGCCCGATCGGGAGGGTGCCGAGGTATGAAGTTATCTCTGTACACGGGAGTACATCGCCTAGGCTAGTCGGTCTTTCGAATAATCGCGAACTCGTTCGGGCGCGTCGCGATTTTCAATTAGCTCGCGGGTTTGATATTTCATTCCCTGTTTTCATGGGAACTTGAAAATATCTTAGCGTTGCGACAGTAGAGTTTCAGTACACCGAATCGAAACATCTTTTGTATGACACGAAATATAATAAAGTGTCAGTAGAGTCACTTTAACTTAATTCGCTCCAAGTTAGATTAAGGTACCTTTGATACAGGTAGTGCCAGCAGGCTGCGCCACTAGGGCGTATGTCGGGTCTCGATGCGTAGCCACCTCCACGTGGTGAGACCTGGTAATTGGTATCGTTTTCCAAGGAATAATTTTTGGGAAACGATACCAAGCTAAGAGCTACGCACAAAGTTTAAGATAATTTCTGTCTCTTGTAAATTTTTGAATATTGTCTTTGGAATTTGAAAATAGAGAATGGGCAATATTTGTTTGAAAGATATTTAAATGAAGAGAAATTAAGCTAACAAGGAGAGTGCAGGTGCTTCGGGTCACCGATTTTGTTGAAACTTCACAGGTTTGTAGATATCTTCATGCAGTTTAAGACAATATATGATTATAGCGGCAACTACGGAATAGTTTTTGAGATATTTACAATTAATCTTTCATTACTTCCTTAATTACAGGTTTATTTCCAGCATTCTACAAGTGGAGTCGTGGCCGAGCAGCGGTAGTTGATAATTCCTGTGCTGTGAAGGACCGTGGTTTGATTCCTGGTGCATAGTTGGTGGTTTTTTAATCTTTTTTAAATTTTGTGTTCATTTTTCGCCTATGAAAGATTGTAAGTAAAATTTCTTAATAAAATAATTTATTTTTTACGCTTTCTTATGCGAGTACATATTGATTACAAAATAATGAAGATATTATGCAAGAAAAACATTTTTCTATAGCAATCTTATTAACTATAGGAAATAGAAAACCTATCTCTCATGTAAGTACTAATTATTAAATTAAATATTGTATATGAATGTTACCTATAATTCCAACTTTACTGTGCAGCTATAAATGTTCATGAATTAATTAGGAGAACTTGGGAATTTATTAATTTTCTACTGCCGAATAAATAAAAATTTTACCACCTGCGATCAGCGCCATCTCTGAGTTGGGCTCAAAAATCAAGAAAGTAATAAGAATATAGAATAGGCAAGGAGGTCGTCGAAGAGCCGGTCACCTGGTAAACAAGGACAGAAAATGGATAGACAAGGATAAAATGGCTCCGGAAGTGCAAAATTATTAATTACTCAATTTCCGTAAGCAATTTGTGAACTTTTATAATTTCATTGCAAAGCTGGAACTTCTGGCTACATACTTATATAATTTTCGTAAAGAATTCGACTCCAAATTGTAGGTTATTAATTTTTGTTTGATGGCGTCTATGATTTTATAACGGCGACCACCACGATCTTCTTTGAAAATATTTAATACCGAACGAAACTAGAAGCAAAATGTGATCAAAGGTTATATGAGAAGATTCTCAAGAACATTGTTTTTATAATGAGTGTACAAAGTTTCATAAATTAATTGCGTAAAGGATAGTAATTAATGAAACACCAATAGCGTCTTCGACACAAATTCAAACACTGTGCAGAACAATTATTAATAATTAATTAATTACGAACAAATTTATATCGAAAAATATATTGGGAAGATCTTGAAGGATCTGCCTTTACGATGCAATTATAAAAGTTCATAAATTAATCGCTGGAATTGAGTAATTAATTAATTTTCTAATAAAAATTTAAAAAGGAACAGTCAGTGTCACCTATAGTTTAGTACTGGAACTAACGGAGCACATGCTTCCAGATAAAAATCATAGGTGGTGCTGACCATTATTATTTGAATTTTTATTAGAAAATTAATTAATTACTCAATTCCAACGATTAATTTATGAACTTTTATAATTGCATCGAAAAGGCAGATCCTTCAAGAACTTCCCAATATGTTTTCTGATATAAATTTGTGCGTAATTAGTTAATTATTAATTATTATTTTACCAAGTGTTTGAATTATTGTCGTAGACGCCATTGGTTTTTCATTAATTACTAGTCCTTTACGCAATTAATTTATGAAACTTTATACACTCATTATAAAAACAATATTCTTGCGAATCTTCTCATGTAACTTTTGTTCACATTTTGCTTCCAGTTTCGTCTAGTATTAAATATTTTCACGGAAAATCGTGATGGTCGCCGTTACGAAATCATAGACGCCATCAAACAAAAATTAATAACTTACAATTTGGAGTTGCATTCTTTACGAAAATTATATAAGAATGTAGCCAGAAGTTCCAGATTTGCAATGAAATTATAAAAGTTCACAAATTGTTTACGGAAATTGAGTAATTAATAATTTTTCACTTCTGGAGCCATCTTATCCTTTTCTATCCCCTTTTTCTCCTTGTCTACCACGTGCCGAGCTCTTCGACGACCTCCTTGCCTATTCTATATTCCTATTACTTTCTTGATTTTTGAGCCCAAATCATAGATGGCGCTAATCGCAGGTGGTAAAATTTTTATTTATTCGACAGTAGAAAATTAATAAATTCCCAAGTTTTCCTAATTAATTCATGAACATCTATAGCTGCAAAGCAAAGTTGGAATTATAGGCAACATTCATATACAATATTTAATTTAATAATTTGTACTTACATGAGAGATAGGTTTTGTATTTTCTGTAGTAAATAAGATTGCTATAGAGAAGTATTTTTTTGCATAATATTCTGATTATTTTGTAATAAATATATACTTGCATAAGAAAGTGTAAAAAATAAATTATTTTATTGAGAAATTTTATTTATAATTTTTTCATAGACGAAAAATGAACACAACATTAAAAATAGATTAAAAACCACCAACTATGGGACGGGAATCGAACCACAGTCCTTCAACGTTGGAATTTTCGACTATCGCTGTTTGGCCACGACAGCACCTATAAAATGCTGGAAATAAATCTGTAATTCTGGAAGTGATGAAACTTTAATCGTAAATATCTCAAACACTGTTGAGTAGTTGCCGCTATAATGATATATTTTCTTAAACTGCATGACGATATCTACAAACCTGCAGGGTATCAACTAAATCGGTGACCCGAAGCACTTGCACTCTCCTTGTAAGTAAGGAAAGGAATGCAAGCAAGGGAAGGTAAGTAAGTAAGGTAAGTAAGGTAAGTATAAGGTAAGTATGAGGTATGTAAAATCATTAAAATGTATTGCAAAGGAGAAAAAGAATAATCCAGGGAATTCTTGCAAATGACGTAAAATCTTGGAATTGTTCGGCGTGCAGCCTCCTATCATGTTATGTTACCCTAATACAAAGTCACAAAATCGGTCAAAAATTTGTCTGTAAGGCTGCAAATTATTGTCCCAGAATTCTTGGAAATGACGTCATTTCTTGGAACTGTCTCCGCAAGCGACCTCCTTTCATGTCATGTTATCCTGATGCAAAATCGCGAAATCGGGCGAAAATTTTACTGCCAGGTTGCAAAGTGCTGCCCGAGACTTCTTGGAAATGACGTCATTTCTTGGAACTGTCTCGGCGAGCGACCTCCTATCGTATTATATTCTCCTGATACTCAGTCGTGAAATCGGCCAAAATTTTTCTTTTGAGACCGCAAAAGTATTGTCCAAAGACGGCAATAGTATTGTCCACAGTGGCGGCAAAAGTATTGACCAAAACGGCAAAAGAATTGTCCACCGAGACGGCAAAAGTATTGTCCATGCAGGCTGCAAAAGTATTGGCCGAGAATTCTTGGGAATGGCGTCATTTCTTGGAACTGTCTTGGCGAACAATCTCTTGTCATATTATGTTCTCCTGATACAAAATCACGAAATCGGCCAGAAACCTTGCCGCAAGGCGGCAAAAATATTAACCGAGAATTCTTGGAAATGACGTCATTTCTGGGAACTGACTTGGCGAACGACCTCCTGCCATATTATGTTCTCCTGATACAAAATCATAAAATCGAACGAAATATTCTCGCCGAACAATTCCAAGAAATGACGTCATTTCCAAGAATTCTTTGGACAATACCTTTGCAGCCTTGCCGTAAAATTTTCGTCCGATTTTGCAACCTTGTATTAGGGTAACATAAAATCATACGAGGTTGTTCGCCGACCAATTTCAAGAAATTACGTTATGTCCAAGAATTTCTTGGACAATACTTTTCCTGCTTTGCAGTATATTTCAATGATGTTACTTACCTTATACCTACCTTACTTACTTACCTTTCCATACTTGCATTTCTTTTCTTACTAACCTTAACTCCTCTTCATTTAAATATCATTTAAACAGATATTGCCCACTCTCTATTTTCAAATTCCAAAGGGAACATTGAAAATTTACAAGAGATAGGAAATATCTTAAACTTTGTGCGCAGCTCTTAGCTTGGTATCGTTTCCCAAAAATTATTCTTTGGAAAACGATACCAATTACCAGGTCTCACCACGTGGAGGTGGCTACGCATCGAGACCCGACATGCGCCCTAGTGGCGCAGCCTGATGGCGATACCTGTATCAAAGATATCCTAATCTAACTTGGAGCGAATTAAGTTAAAGTGACTATACTGGCACTTTATTATATTTCGTGTCTTACAAAAGGGGTTTCGATTCGGTGTACTGAAATTCTACTGTCGCAACGCTAAGATATTTTCAAGTTCCCATGAAAATAGGGAATGAAATATCAAACACGCGAGCTAATAGAAAATCGCGACGCGCCCGAACGAGTTCGCGATTATTCGAAAGACCGACTAGCCTAGGCGATGTACTCCCGTGTACAGAGATAACTTCATACCTCGGCA
>NW_016909945.1:332076-382120 GCF_001483705.2 Eufriesea mexicana
TAAAAGCTTTCATTCGGCTTCAAACTTAAACCAACTTCACACTGTCAAATCTTGTCAATCAATCCATCAATAGTCTAAAATCCCAAAATCAATACATTCGCGTTCTTCTAAATCCAGACTCCTGAATACCACTGTGCACATACACCGCGCACTAGACATACTCCGCATCATACTTGCCGATTCCTCCTCTATGTCCCGAGGAGTGGAAACAATATCTAGAGTTCAGTTTTTCACATCGACGAATGCGTTCCTACAAATTTAAGATCCTAAAATCAATCTGACAATCGCATCTTGTCAAGTTCAGACTATTCTATCCCAACATCCACGTAGCCTACCTAGCCCAACTACTCATCAACCTTATGTAAAAGCTTTCATTCGGCTTCAAACTTAAACCAACTTCACACTGTCAAATCTTGTCAATCAATCCATCAATAGTCTAAAATCCCAAAATCAATACATTCGCGTTCTTCTAAATCCAGACTCCTGAATACCACTGTGCACATACACCGCGCACTAGACATACTCCGCATCATACTTGCCGATTCCTCCTCTATGTCCCGAGGAGTGGAAACAATATCTAGAGTTCAGTTTTTCACATCGACGAATGCGTTCCTACAAATTTAAGATCCTAAAATCAATCTGACAATCGCATCTTGTCAAGTTCAGACTATTCTATCCCAACATCCACGTAGCCTACCTAGCCCAACTACTCATCAACCTTATCTAAAAGCATTCATTCGACTCCAAACTTAAACCAACTTCACACTGTCAAATCTTGTCAATCAATCCATCAATAATCTAAAATCCCAAAATCAATACATTCGCATTCTTCTAAATCCAGACTCCTGAATACCACTGTGCACATACTCCGAGCACTAGACATATTCCGCATCATACTTGCCTATTCCTCCTCGCATCCCTTCAAAGACCCCCGCGGAACCATCTCCATCCCAGACACAGCCAGCAACGCGACCAACAGTCCTCATTTCGATCCCATCCCCGAACACATCGTCGCGTTCCCTCTTCGTCCTGCACCAACAACGGGAAACCAGCGTGACGCCGAGAAAGCATCAGCCCGCCGACGACCGCGACGCGTTTTCTATGGCCGATTCATATAACGCGACGTGGTCATTATGGTAATAACCGTTCGCGTATCTCACCGGCTATTAATTCCGGCTACGGCACGAGTCGCGTATTCGCCCTCCCTTGAAACGCAACCCCGACAACAGCGCGACAGCGGCAGCCGCTGGGAAACAGCAACGGCGTCGTATTAAAAGCCGGAAAATTGAAAGCGAAACACCGTGGGTCCGGGTTGGCCGTTCAATCGGAAAGAGACGACGCTGGCTGCGGAATAAAAACAGGGGGATGGAAAGGAGAACCGGGAGAAAGGGAACGACGGGAAAACAGAGAGCAAACAGCGGCTGGGCTGCAGCGCGCAAGATAGGGGGCGCCACGCGAGGCGCCGCGAAGATATAGGCAGAGGCGAACGCTAACGACTCGCGATGTTCTCGTAAACCTTCATCGAAATTTTGTTCGGTTAACACGCGTGGCACACCGACCGGTAGTTGCACGGCCGCGTACCGGAAACGCGGCCATTGGCTTGGCTGCTTTCATCCGATGCCCACGGTTGCTGGATGCGGTTACTCTGAACGCAGAAGGCTATCGAGGAAATCCGGGATTTTGTTCGTGCCCGGTGTATCGAGGGGAAGAGTTGTCTGTTTGCGAGACTGGCAGCAACGAATATTCACAGTGGTTTTAATTCGCGAAAGGGTGCCCCGTGGTCTTGTTACTTCTCGTATGAGAACTCGGTTTTATTGACGGACATTGAAGACTAGTTTTTAAACGTTCTGCGGTATTCGACCAATGTTTCTCTTGCTTTTTGTACACGTGACAGCGATATGGTTACTATTAAAGGTATTCCGATATTTGTCGTGCTTGCAGGGATTAGATATGAGCGTGGAGTTACAGGCATGAACTGTCAGATTTTGAGATGATTCTTCAGCCGGTAAAGGGGTACGAGTGCTGCAAAATCTTCGAAGTTAGGGTACCTCGACTGAACATTTGTACCTGTCCTTTCACGTTTATTCGCCTCTCTGTGTCATCAGGGCGAGTCTCTGTCGTTGAGGGGCACGTCGCTTATGTCACATTCGCTGATATCACACCTGAAACATGTCAAGAAAATTATTGTAAGTGGTTGACGATTTCTATTTTGTCCTTAGAACTATCAAACACGATAAAATGACTCGGTTGAGGTGCTTTATCTTCCTAATTATTGAAAACATGCAGCTACTTTCGATAGGATTAATAGTTGCCTTTATTCAGATAGACACATAGTCAGACGTAGCTATTCATTTTTGTTACTCAATTATAATTATTGTCATTTGTGTACAGTATATATAGCTACCTACTATCAGTCGGTAACGCTATTATTAAAGTTCGCTCTAGAAGAAGATACGTCTGAAGATTGTCAATACATTGCAGACTTTTCTATTCTATCTTTAATCAACTGTCAGTCTCAATTGCTTTCAATAGGTCGAATCTTCAAATATAAACGAAATATGCTCATGCTATGATAGTTGGAAAGTGCATTGATCACAATTATTGATTGAAAGAAGTCAGACACTGGTCAGTTGATAATTTTAGGATTGGTCTAACGGTCATCTATGACTGATGTCTGCGTGACAGGCAGCTGTCGAGTGGTTGGGTCACAGCGGCTGTGGACTCCGATCCTGCTCTGTCTGAACATTGTCATGGGCATTTGTTTATGTCTAGTGACTCGAGTGAGAGTGAACTATAGTCCAGAGTCCAACCTAAACTGTAGGCTAGGAGACATTTATTTAGTAAACGCAGTTAGGTGTTTTATATCGATCGCTAGATTAGAATATTTGTTTTATTCTTACGGAGGATGTAAATTTTATCTATGTTAAGTTTACGATAAATTTAAGAATCATTACTAGGTAATTAGATAATTCTGTTTTGGAAACAGTCTTTAGACTTTCTTATAATTTTGTCATCTGCAGGATTACAGGGACCAAGTTCATTCAATTTAGGTTGACTTGAAAGCAGCAAAATTAGGCATTTACAAATTGCAGGTACCGGGTGTCCCAAAATTCACGCAAGAAGTAATTTTGGTAAAAAGCACAGGTATTTACCTAAAAACTGTAAACATTGCTCAACGATGAAAATGATTTGTTACTTCGCCATTTTTAATAACTCTAAACTGACAGCTGTCAAGCTGTCTTTTATTCTTCGTTGACAACACTTTGCCTGTCAAGTGGCGCAAAATTCAAATCTTGCATGAATTTCGGGACACCCTACATTTACATAGAACACACGAAGAACCCCTATTACAGAGTATCCCAAACAACTCAAGGTTAACCGTGAACCAGCGAAACTTGGAATACAAAGTTGAAGTACCTCCTTCACCAATCAATAGTACTCCTCTACCAATTACTGAAAATCTATTAGTTACATTATTAATCCTCATAGCTCGACGTTTAGTACACCCCATGGACACTCCAATTTTAAAATCCAAATATGCAGATAAGTTACTCCGATAAATCACCTGACGTCTGAGAAAATCAGGTATCGAAGCACGGGACCAAACTATGTCTCCAACTTCTCTCTGTACCCTGATAATTTACAAATACCGCAAGTTTCACCTGGTAGCCTACATTTCCTCAGTCTAGAGCACCCCGTGTAACGAAGAACACCTATATCTGTACAGAATCTCCTCTGGTCAACGATTCTCCTCATCCTCCACATACCTTCGCACCCTTTCGTCCTCGTGCCAGCATGCTTAACATCCGTCTACCACGCGGAATCCAACTGCCCGAATCACGCGCTTGATCCAATTCCCTCTCAGCGGGAGAAGCATGGAGACCTTGTTCCAAGGTCGGAGACCTGGATCCGGCGCATCTGGCCGGCCGAAGAAGCAGGAATCCAGGAGTCCGAGGCGCGAATCCCGGAAATTTGGCGAATCGAATTTCCCGGCTGCAAGGAGGGGGTAGAAACTCCCTCTCGAAAGCTGCCATTGCACGAACAGGAACACACACGGACGATGGGGATGGAAAAACCTGTTCCATGTACGGAAGCAATGGTGCAGCTAGAAAAGCGTTTGAGGGGATAACGGGAGAAAAAAAGATCCCGCTGGCAGCCTCTCTCGCACGTTTCTCTTTTCTATCCGTTACGGAGCCCTACCTCGATCGCGTTTGGCTGGTTGGTTGGTTGGTATCACTGCTTCACGCTACGATGGACACCGAAAATACGAGAGGGAAAAAGGGGTTGGGTAGCGAGCGGACAGAGAAGGGAGACAGACAGAGGGAATCCCTCGGTTGCTTTGCGATCTACGGGATTTCATACCGTTTCCTCTCTGTCTGTGTGTGGCCCGGCTCTCTTTTGCTTCGCGGCCAAATCGATCGGCTAAGAAAACTCCTCGCGGTTGCTGCAGCGCGCACACACACCGGCCCTGCCTCCTTTCTAGGGATCCTCGGCCCCTTCTGCGCGCAATATTCATACAGAGGAGTTAAGCTCGCCGTGGCGAGGTAGCTGGCCTGAATATTTCAGAATGGAACGCTCGTATCGCGGTATAATGGACCCTTAAAAATGAATTTCACTTGGAGGAATTACGAACGTGCGTTTCTCCAAGAAGGGGTTGAGCTGTGAGAGATTGTATCGGGGATGTGAATGAGGCTCCGCTGATGGCTGCATTGTGGCCTGCTTATTCACGTTGTCAACGTTTCTATGCCGTGCTAACTGACGCGGAGGGAGATGTTTCTTAACTCTGCCACATCCCTCGAGTCCTTCCTCGTGTTCTGCCCGCGTTTATCCGAAAAAGTGTTTCATTTTACAGCGAGTGGAATTTGCCACCGCTGCTTTCGAATTTGGTGCATCTTAACACGTTGCTTTCAAGGCCCGCACCTGTTTGGCCGATCTAGAAACACTTTGTACGATGCACATGTGCAATTTTTTAATTCGCATTCGGTTTTATATCCAATTTGCTTTGATTCCAATTTATTTTATTTCCGAGCTAAGAGACCTAAGGGTAAAGATACAAGTTAGAAGATTATACTAACTACGCAATCCATACTCCATTCTTCGAACTATCACCGACCCTCTTTCAAACTTCGCGTATACTCTCGCCAACAGGACCGTCCCAGGACAGCCCTTGCACCCTCATTTAAACCTTGCACTCCGTCTTCTTTCATACTCAAGCTTTATTCCTGAATCACGCATTTCCCATAGCCTCGCTCTCGATGGGATTTAGAATATATTTTAATTCTAATATTTGGCAGTGTCATATTTAACCTGAATGACACAATTTTGAATATCAGATTAAGAAAAATAAATATCGTACTATTACTGATACAATTTTCAGTGACATCGATAGTGCCTATTTATTTATTTATTTATAAATTAACGAACAAAATGAACCTTCATTAAAATGATGGTATACCAAATGTATACAAATGTATACCAAAATTCTATGCTACTATTTAAATCATTGACCGCCTGAACAATGACTCACATCATTAACTAAACATCTAAATTAATTCAAAATAAAATGAAATAAAATAAAAATTTCAAAAAATTCACGCGATATGTAAATAATAAGTGACAAGTGAATTTAAGCATAAGTTAATTTCATACCTTTACTCCTTCTTCCACATACAATCAATTTCTGTGTATAGATATTTCACTCACGTACAGTACGCAACAAAAGTTTTCTGTGACTACACGTTCCATAAGACTCAAAAATTTAAGAAGAAGCGGGCAAAGAATTTTCTGTCCCAGAAAATATTTCCGTCGAAATTCCGTTCCCAGGTGAAAATAAAGAAAATCGTTGCTAATATTCCCGATACCCATTTCAAACGAATTTTAAAATTAGTAGACACGTTGCGGGTGCAAGTAAGAATACGATATTAAATTTTTAGTTCGTATTGTACGCTTGGCGAATGTGACCGACAGATTCCATGCAAGCCACGGCGAAACGAAGGTTGGCGCGAATGGTTCTCCATGATCGTAATATTCGCAATCGTATGTTTCGCGTCTGCATGGTTCCCCCGTCGTTTAATAAAACCGCTCGAGTGGCGTTACGTGCAAATATATTTACGAGATACCGGAACAACGGCATTCGACATTTTACATGATTTACAAATTTTTGTAACGTACAGCGCGAACGTGATTCCGGATGCAAGGATACTGACGCTAAGGCTCCCCCATCTGACGCGTTCTCACAGATTTTTCTTGCGTTTCGCACGGTATAAAATGCTCCTACAAGAAGCGTGGAATCGATACGAATGTAGACACTGGTGTACTCGGCGATACTAAAGCTCGTGATAAAAGCAAGGCGCATTCTCACGTGTGCTTGATTCCCGAACAATTATGGCAGACAAGTGCGATAATGGCTAACATAGATTTTAAATATATAGGTAGCCCTCCTACAATATAGCTCCAATATAGGAGCTATGTCTGTAAGAAAGGGACAAGTGGGACAATTATGCACTTGTAGACAAGTGGGATGCCAATATCTAATGAATTCAGGTTATTGTGATAAATGACATTATAACATGTACATTATAAACACCATATAATGACCAGAGAAGTCGCGAATGTGACTAATTATGAATTGTCCAGTTCCCGCAATACTTAAAACGAACTCGGAAAATAAACGAAAAAGGAAAATATTGGTAGAAAATGCAATAACGGAAAATACAATAAGGAAAATTAAACTCCTGGTATATGTGGATCAGTACTGCACTGGTTCACTCTTAACGCACGCATGCACCCTTTCAGACGAACGTTGAGCGATTGTCTCTTAACCTAATCTAGACAGGCTTCGAGACCTGGTTTCATAATTATGACCACCAAACAGTGAAAGAAAAATTTCTCGTTTATTTAAGTATTTATTATACACTCCTTCTGATGAAATAATATTCGTTTCATTGAGACCAAGTAAAAAATTCGAAACCACTTAATTATTTTGTTCATCCTATATATAGCACTGTCACTAAACAAGTCACTTAAATAAATTATTAATATAATTACTGTAATTATTCTTTTTGTGCATCATGTTCAAAGAGACAGTCCAAAGATAGGTATGGAAAATAGGATTTTTATGATTATTCTTCTTTCATCGTGTCAATAGGGTTTCTTCAAAGATATATGTCATAAATAGACTCTGGCTTTCGATCGTCCATAATTTTATAGGGTAAATTTCGAATTTTAATTCGATCTTTTTCGACGTAGAATAGATATTTGCACGACCAAATTAAAGGAGTTTCTAGCTTGTTTCAGTCCGCTGGTACGCCGTGTAATCATACGTATCGTTAGCTACCAGCTACTCGGAACAACGCCGCCATAAACCGCCTCTTCGCTTCAGGAGAACGAACGCCTGTGCTGCCACATCACGACCGCGGCAAGCGTGCCAATTAAAAAATAATAGGAGCGCTGTCCTGAAGGACAGGCTCTCTCCTCCATCGGAAAAGCTCGCAGAAAAAAACTGTCATCGGCCAAAATCGAACACGAATCCACGCCATAGTGTACGACTGACGTTTTGATAGAATCCTGAGCTAACCATCGTTGCATCAAAATCGGGGAAAAAATAGTCCATTGTTCGACGCGACATGTGTGTGCACTTGTGCATCGTACGGTAGTCGAGGGATATTTTCAGTTGTTCTTGGAGCTGGGTATTAACTGGCTTCTAGGTGGAACTAGTTACAAATTAATTCAGCGGAGAATCAAGAATTTTATTTCGAAATAGTAAGATGCGCATTCGTATATCTGTTACTTTCAAGAAATAATATAAATACACGTTAAACTGAAATACATGAAAGAATAATGATATAAATAATAAAAGGGAAGTGTCAAGATCGTATCAGTAAAATTTGAAAACATTTCGACAATACGTATAGTATTTATAATATACTATACTCGTAATAATTGGCTCAGGAGGGTGAAATGGAAAAAGAAAATAGTTAGGGAGAGTAGGACTTAGTTAATTAAAAGTTACAAAATGGTGCCAAAGAAATGGCGACAATATGAGACGGTTCCTTTAGGTTAGGCAATTAGAGCATAATATAAACGTTAAATAAAGCCAGGATAAATATAGTATAGTGTAGGAAAGAGAAGATGGGTGAATGAGAGAAGCGAGTGTGTGAGGTTAAGAAACAAGTAATGTAAATCAAGTCCACTTTTCTTGACTGTGAAGCCGAAAAATAAAGATCTATCTATCTACTCATAATATTGGTATTAATAATATTGGTTCCAAAGAAATGTACATTACATTGTAAATTTAATTAATTATTTACAATGTAAATAACGTTAGTAAATAGCATCACCTGTTAAAAAATTTCAATATTATATTGATTAGACTTTCATTGCAGTATTCAGAGGATTCTCCGCCGAACTCACTAGCGCCACCACTACCCGTAACTTCAACGAAACCACTTTAGATATCGTATGCATCGTTGAATTATTTTCAAATTTTACCGATATAATCTCTACACACATAGTATCATTTTAAACATTTTAGTTCAACGTACATATATATATTTCATTTACCAAATTTAACAAATATCTTCGCGACTCAATATATTTGCAAATAAAGCTGCACAATCAACTTGCTTAATCAATTTTCGATTCACTATTTCCTTACACAGTATCAGTCCAATTTGAGAAGTGACGAAACTCACAGAAACTCTAATCATTTAACCAATTCAAATCTCGTAAACCCTATAAGAAGAATAGTTGAAACAATTGTGCATATTTTAAAACAATTATTAATTCATTTCGATAATAATATCAGTATCGATATTAATAATCTTGTTTTGGGTCCCTATCGTTTAAAAATTCGAGGATTTATTATTATTCGCGCATATTTCTTAATTATTACCGATAAACATACCATCGTTTAAGGTATAGTATCGATATTAATTCTTAAGTCGTTGTTATCCTGATTTAAAATTCCAAAAAGGACCACGATTCCCCTGATCAACGACTCGTCATGGATTACCTGTACACGTAGACAGGATCCCGGTATCTTCACCAAGCACCCCTCTTCAGCGCCAGTACACACGAAGTGGCGAGTTGGTGAAACACGTTTATACAGGGCACGCGGCGCGCGTAAAAGGGGGTACGGTTCTTTTTCTTGAAAACTCGTTGTCGTCGCGTTAGATGCACGTCTTGGCGACGGTTTTGCACGTGCCGCATAAAGAGAAGTGTCTTTATCCGGAAAAAGCTTTCCCAGCGATGCGGCGGCCTTCCTCGCGGCGTGGGGGGAAGGGGGGCGTGAAAAGAGACGACGGATTTTACCGCCAAGTCTCTCTTGCCTATCATCCCCTGCGACGCTTCCCCTTTGCCTCATCTTCTCTTTATGTTTCCGCTTTTCTCGCATCCTGGTTTACCAACCGGCCTCTCTGTCCTCGTGTCCTCGCTTCCAATGCAGACAATTACCGACGTATTCTTATGGATTTTAGGCGGAGGATAGAACACTTTCGATGTTTGAACTGAACCAAGTACTTGGTACTTCGGAATGAAAGATTCAATTGGTATTAACCCTCTGCACTCGACGATTTTTTCGTTACAGGAAAATAGTAATTCAAAGACTTTCTGTCATAAAGTCGAGGATATTTGTAAATGCAAATTAAGACGTAGAATTATTTTACTTCGACATTGCACGCATCGTTAGGTAATTTTAAATTTGACGTGTGAATTGACATCGATCTTTAGAATCTAATTAAATGGCGACTGAGAGTCGCCTCTCAAGTGCAAAGGGTTAACACCTCTTCGCTGTAAGTGTCGCTGTGAAGTCTCCCCCGTGATAGGGGAAGTCCCTCCCAACGAAGCGACGTGTCAAAGATAGAAACATTACGATCGTGCAGTCTTTGGCATTCGGTCTTCTGACGCAAATCTTTTGAAGACAAAAAGAAAAGGAAAAACTGACCATCGCAATAAAGCTTGCAATTCTTTGCGAAGAGAGCTAAGAAGAACGGTAGCGCTTGTCTTAATTCCTTACTCAATTTTTATTAATTTTTACTCAATTTTTACTCAATGTGGCCGGTGACTATAGTCACCCGAATTGTGTGGATGCAGAAGGGGTTTATTGCGTCAGGTTTGCTCTTTTATTTACTCTCCATTTCTTTTACAGGACGACCACTGAAAGACTGAGTGATATAAAATTAAAATAACTTTTACAAATACGATTTTGTAACTCTTTATTATTTTATTTGGAAATATAATTAATACTTTTGGCAATATTATGTGTAAGAAACAATTTCTGCTGATAAATACGGGCTTTTTCTATAGCGTTTCTACTTTTCCAGTGGCCATCCTGTATATATTAGAGATAATAAATTCGAAAAATAATTTTTTGACAGAGGACGATTACGAATTTCTCGTTCTGTCATTGTGTGGGCTTATATTAGGATTTCTGGCAGTGTTGAAATTTGTTATTTGTTATATCATCAACTATGTCACGTATAGTTGTATATTTTACTCATTTATAATGTACCCTGTGACTTTATAGGCATAATGTGTAATATTTCGAGGTTATCCGCGAAGTTATTTATTTTATTTATTACTAGAGAGACAATGCACAGGTGACCCGATGCTTGATACCCTTGGCTCTGTATTTTTAAGCAAAGTTTTCGATTTAATTTCTAAGGGAATCAAACACGACGGAAATTAAATAACCCCGGGCGATCTGTGTTGATATTGTTCTTAACAATACGTCGCCGACCTCTCGCAAACTTCTGGAAACTGAATTAGCGGAATGAAATAGTCGAGGTTCAACTCTATTATATAGGATGATTCAGAATCGCAGTTCTCCGTGGTACTTCCAAAGACGAATATAAATTCAAGAACAATACAAATATCTGCAGACACTTCACCGTGGTTCCTGAACAAATTCGCGGTGGAACTAGTACATCCGCGAATTGAAGAGTCCATATTGATCTACGATATATCGATGAGAAATACAATGTTGATCGAACAATATAACATTAATAATTTCTTATCGTTTGAAATGATTCAAATAGCGATATAATTCATAAAAATTTATTTGGTTCATTACCAAACTCGTCATTTTTTATTTTTAAACCTTTATAGACGAACCTATAGTCACGCGAGGAACCTAATAGAATTTTTTAACAAATACAAAATAAAGATAAATCATTTTCCAAAATAATTTATTCTAGAGTATAGAATAAATTATATTTGCAGGAATTGAAATTTCAATGAGAATATTAACTTTAATTTTACTTTAGCAAAGGACTAACTAATTTTATTTATTTATTATTAATTTTTCATTTACTATTTATTAATATTAATTATTTATATTAATATTTATTTTATTTGTGTATTATATATTCCTTCACATAATTCATGTTTTTATTAACTCCTATAAATTGTATGTATTTATTTCTTTGTTAGAAAACAATGCTCTGTTATATAATTATTATACAACAATTATATAGTTGTATATAATAAATAAAATTACTGTTTTCCACTGTTATATAATTTCATTGTTATATAATAATTAGTATGATATTAATCTTCTAAATATGTCACAGCAATAGTTTCTAATCTTGATTAACAATTCTTGATTAATGCAATCAATATCCCTAGAAGTGTCTAAAAACTAGGTATCAATAGCTATTCACTATAGCGATAATAATGTTATATATAATCGTTATACAACAATTAACATAATATTACTCTTCTAAATACGTATAATAATCGATCCTTAGTATATGTTCAATCCTTAGTCTAGTCTAATGTACTGAATATCCCTAGATAGGGATTGTCTAGTAACTATTGTAGATATCAGTGGTTCAAAATTAATCCAACCAAACTCGAAAACAAGTCACACCTGGTCTCAAATAATTAAATTTTTCAACAACCTCATCTCACCGGATCCGACTGAAAAACAAATATCCATAGCTATTCACTATAGTAATAATGTTACATATAATCGTTATATAACAATTAATATAATATTACTCTTCTAAATACGTATAATAATCGATCCTTAGTATATGTTCAATCCTTAGTCTAGTCTAATATACTCAATATCCCTAGATAGGGATAATCTAGAAACTATCCAACTATTGTACATGCCAGTGGTTCGGAATTAACCCAACCAAACTCGAAAACAAGCCACACCTGGTCCCAAATAATTAAATTTTTTCAACAACCTCATCTCATCGGATCCGACTGAAAAACAAATACACAACACCCTTTCCTTTCATTCCCGCCATGTTTCGAGTTGACATATCGATTATGTTTCGCTTTGGAGAACGCAACTCTATCAAACGAATCCATTAACGCGAATAATTCCGGCCGGCAGCAATTGCCAGTGATTAAACTGCGATCGTTGTTCCCGCGGTCGCCATTTCTGTTTACGCACAACAATGGCGGCGGTGCGTCGTCCGTTTCTCTCGCGGTTCCGTGGAAACTTCGCGACGAGCAAACACAGCGTCGGGACGATCGTTCTTCTGCCAGCAAATTAAAATTACACGGTAATTACGAAGGCTCGCTACGCAATTAAAATGCAGCCGGCAAAACGGCGCGTTCTTCTTCCTCCTGCCTGACACGCTGTTCCTTCCAATTACGCGCGAAGACGCGACGTGCAAGCCTGGGCCTGGCTGCGTAAACTTTGATAATAAATTCGCCACAGTGCTCACGCGGCACGCAATTTCCCGACCTAACACTGGCAAAGGCCTTTTTAACTTCGCCGGGGACAATATTTTTTAATTCCAACGTTACATCGTTCGGGGGTGAGCTATCATCCGTGGACGCTTCTGAAGGCAAAGTTGCTGATATATGCGCGTATATCGCGGTGGTATACATGCACACTGGTATGGAGGATTAGTTGCATGTTTTGCTGACAGCTGAGCGTGTTGTTGGTTTGCAATTTATAAACGGTGAATGGCTTGGAGGAGCAGATTGTGTTGCTTGGAAAAATTCGGTTGCTTCCGGCTGGTAGATTAATTTGTATTATACTGAGGGTTAAAGGTCGAGGGTAGAAGATTTTAATCTTTCGTGGATCGCGCAATTGTGAATGCCACCTTATCGCCCAAAATTGCAGCCGAAGTTCACCAATAATTTGGGGGTTGTGACGCAGTTAACACACAGGGGTCTCAGACATTGCCTCTATGACACATCATGACGCACCAGAAGATAGCCGACCAGTAGTCCCCGACCTTCGACACAGCCCCAATAAATCACTGAAACCATAGCCATCCCTTGGGCCCATGACACGTTATACCAATAACCTCTCCTCCAGCCAAAACCATTATAAATATCCGAACCTAAAGCAAAATAAAGCTAGTACTATTCTGAAAATTGAACTTGTGAGTTACCTCTGTTCGTACCCTACCCGCGCACCGTGACAGGGTCAACTCCCTCCCCCCTTTTTTAACGTGGGGGAAATCTTTGAAAGATACCCCACCCCCTGGGGGAAGGGATGGGGTTATGTGAGATTTGTACTCACTGAAACCCCCATGGTAATCTTCTTCGCCGTGCTGGAGGAGTATTGTTAACTTGGGAGTCAACCCTAAGTCTAGGGATGCTTACCGAACACAAGATACCTTTCCACACCTTTCCTTATGACGCAAAATGATACACAAACACGAATCATCGAAAACAAAGCGAAATCCACAGAATGATTCAGGAATCAAGCCTCAGTCAATTTATATTCTCTATCTATACCTGAACCAAAAACGAATAAAGCGAATGAAAATTTGGCACAGTTCCCTAAAGAGTTGAGGAATTATAGTACTCACAGCGAAGAGTAAAATATATATGATCGATACTATCGATGTGAAATAAATTTTGTTGGATATTTAAGTGTATTTGAAATTTCCAGTCTCTTCGTAATGCATTGAATATAAATAGAGACATCGAGGTATTATGATATGCATAGAAGTTATTATACTGTACGTAATACAAATATAGAGTATTTATATTATTACTAGCCTATTTTGGTTACTACTAACGCGAACACCCTTTATATGCAAATTTGTAACAAATATAAAGAACTAATATTCGTTGCACGTTATTAAATATGCAGCGATCATCATTCTCATCTTTGCCTCTAAATGAATCCTACCACTTCAAGGAAGTTCTAAGATTTTTTTGCAAATCCTCGAAAAACCTCCGCTTCCACTATATATAAAAATTCTAGACCTTTCAATAGTATGCCCGTCTAAGGCATGGCCTGCTAGGTCCCCTTTTATCTCTCCCACTTAATCATTTTCGCTTTGTTTTTCGTAATTTTTAGATTGCTCATACTTACTAGTAATGTATAATATAATCTTGAAATAAATAAAAACATATATAACCCATCTACCTCTTCCTCTCTCATCCTCCTCTCCTCCTATTTATTTATTTATCTAGTCCACCCCCTGCACCATACCCGATTAAAACCAAAAGCTGTATAGTTTTCGTGCCTTTCTATACATGGGCAAACACGCATACTAATTTAAGATAGTTCTTAAGTTTATATTATTGTAGAGTCACACAGTCTCTACTCGCTGGAGAGTACCTCGGAATACTCAGATTCACTGCAGTCTGTATTTTCTATTCGATTCTCAATAACGCGTAACTCTCGCAATCACAACTCTCGGTTTCAACTCTCTCAAGGACTATCTCAACTCTCTAATGACTATCTCAAAACTCTCCCCTATCTTCCAGAGCGGGCCCTTTTAGGCCCGTCTGGAAGGCAAGAGCCTCCCCCGAAGGAGGAGAAAGCTCCCTCCACGTAACGCTCTGGGGTGGAAGGGATTCCTCCTTCGGGTTAGGCTCTCCGAAGGGTCACCCACGCGGGGACCCTTCCCGAGAGGTGCCCACGGACGCGTCACCCCCGGTTTACAGTGGGGAAAACCGGGGTTGAGCGAGGCTACCTCACATGGTCTGGCCCCAACTTCCCCAGACTCGTCTGGCCGCCAGACGCTAACCGGGCCTCTATACCTGGGGAAGTCAAAAAATATCCTACATTATCCTATAGCTATAAACGCGGTAGATTAAGTTTGATTTGAAGTCGCGAGTGCTTCACGCTGGAGCCATCGGTCTCAGAGTCTAAGTTTTCATTTGTAACCCTTTTGTACGTTTTGGTTCTTTTATATGTATATATTATTGTATCTAATTTCTGGCGCATTAAACGTATGTTAAATTTGAATTGGCCTGCTAGGGTAGCCTTACTGACGAGTCCACTGGCAGGCCCAGGACGAAAAGCATCCCTTCTAGCACCACCGTCACACGAGGGTACTTGTCGATGACATCAACAAACATGGGAGGAAGGATCCCCTACAAATATTATTATTTAACAAATAATATAATAGCAATAAATATCATCAAATTCTAAATATTAACATTTCTGAAATGTTGGTAATTATTAAATACTATTGTAGGGGGACCTCCCTCACGTTATTGGAATTGAGCTAGTCACAGGTATCCTCGTGTGGCGGTGTAGCTAGAAGGGACGAAAGGAAAAGAAAGGGGTGCGTTTCGTCCCAGGCCTGCTAGTGGGCTCGTCAGTAAGGCTACCCTAGTAGTCCATGTCTTAGACTGGTGGGATACTATTGCAAAGTTTGGAAGTTATATCTATAGGAATAGGAAAGTCCTCGAAGTCGGAAGCCATCTAATGGCGAGGATGTGATATGATCGCTACACTATCAAGTATGGATATTTAATAAATATTAAATATTAGCATTTACTATGAATATTAACACGTCCCCTACCAAACCGTTTTTGCCCGACATGATCTCTAGGCCATTTATTGTTTTGGCTAAAAATTTATATATTATTACACAATATGTCATTACATTATCATAAGTAATTACTTTGTTTTGGGTAGTTATTACACCATGTACCATGTATGGTACGCGTGGCACGGAACGTGTCAAGAATAATTCAAATGGAACTCAGTGATAGGTATTATAATTAAATCTCTCATGACTTAGTATTAAATAATTAATATCAATTCGATCATTTATATACAATCCATCCTAATTCAAACACAGCGCCACTTCAGAAATTCGAATATCTACACGTACCACTGCGAGTCCACATCACACTATCCATCCAGCACTCACATTCGAAACGACGCAAATTTCCAATCATCCTCCACCCGGTAGAAAGCCAGAAAAAAGGAAAGAACGAAAACAGCGAGGGAAAAAGTTGCAAGAGATCAAAGAGAACGCAGCGAAAGAGAAAAGAAGTTAGCGTACAGTGTGTTACCCCCTGATAGTCATGCAAGGCACACCGGGTTCCCTTCGTTCGCCGCTTCTTCCCATCTCTGATTCGACAACTTTTCTCATTAAAGCGATCGATGTCGACCCAATTAAAGTTAACTTTCCATCGGAATAAAGGAAGTCTAACGAAAGGGAGCGAGGAAGCCCCCGGGGGGCGGTCTGAAAATTCCTCTCGCCACTGATGCAGATGACGCGGCCGTTTCGAAAATATGGAAAGAAGCGTGGCCCGCGACGAGTCACTGGCCAGGGGTGGGGATTATTACCACAAAGGAAAATCGTATTCCCGGCTTGTAAATCGTGTAATTGAAGCAGCCCGTTTGAAGGACGCGTCGAATTACCGACGTCCCGGCTAATCCGATTTAATTAATCTTCCCGTGGCTATCGTTACACTCCAATCTGGATTGTAATTAAAAGACGGAAGTTTTTCCGCAATGAAAACCGCTGACTGCACGTGTGTGTGTATGCGTGGACACGGTTGGAGAAGCGAAAAATTTCTGCACCCCTTGCCGCGACTACTAGGGTGGGGTTTATGGCTACTCAGGGTGGATGCTAAATACCTGTTTAACCCTTTGCGCACGAGTGTCACGTATGTGCGTTTTGTGGAAGCCATCAGCTTGACCGAGGAACGCATATACACGTTCGAAAACAACTGTTAGGGCCGAGGGATGCATAAATGTGCCCCACGTCACTATGACCGAGAAACACAAATGTGCCTATGATTATGAAAGTGGTCTAAGTCACTTATATTTGCTTCTGAAATATTAAAAGCTTGGACCTTTAACTACGTGATAAATTATAAAGTTAACTGTGATAGAGCTACAAACTCAATCTGACGATACAATTTGTGGCAATCAAGTTCTCACCCTCGCCAATAGTATAATAATATTAAGTATTCCTACTTGAAGGAGGTTCGAAGACTTTCTCGCAAGTCTTCGATGAAGCCTCGACCTGCTATAGAATAGCATAGAAGCTCCTATGCCACCTAAGTATCCCCAGTCTAAGGCCTGCTAGAAGAAAGCCTTACTGACGAGTAAACTAGCAGGCCCCGGACGAAACGCATCCTTTCCTTTTCCTGTCGTCCTTCTACCTGGTACCCTATCAATAGCAACAACTACCACGGCGATACTACCAGGCCAGCACCATAGGACACTAGCCCATTAATAGGAAACAGAAGACAATACAGTTCGTAAGAAGAGCTTTAGTGGAACGTATCAATGGTACTTGTGACCAGAAGATATTCAATTATATATAAAACCCTCGTGGTGTGTGTGTACGTGTGTGTGTGTGTGTGTGTGCCTTCGCAAATTCTTGACTGTTTTGTAGAAAATAAATATATTTTATCGTAACATAAATGAATGCAACACGAAATAAATAATAAAATCGTTCCTCTTAAGTCGATGACTTAGATCACTTTCATAATTATAGGCACAAATATGCGCCCAATGTTGCGGCCCTTGGACCCTCACGTCCCAAGTTAAATGGTGGACTGTTTTATGTCCTTATTACCAGCGTTGCTATGAACAAAAATCACGTTTAAGCAGAAATGTGCTCTTGCAGTTTTGAATGGTACCCTGAGAATTCGTGCTGTAATTGTTACAGTGTTGTTTCTAGGTTTGTAATTCGAAGTTTGTAGTTTGAAAATTGGAAATTGAGTTATTAGCTTTTAATTGACAGCGAATGTGTATACTACGAGGGAACGTATTATGTATGAATGAAGTATCAGTGTTTAGCTTATGACAGACATGTATCTTAATATGAGACAGTTACATGGGATGATTGAATCAAGAACGATGTTATTTCAAAGTTGCTTCAAATTAATTTGCTATTCGAACTATGTCGGGTTCACATTTCCCATTCAAAATATGCGAGAACAGTCGAATTTTAATTGATGGAGACAGGTAGTTGGAGTAATAATAGAGCTGTTAATTAATTGGTGTTTTGGAGGGTCGATAGTATGGTTAGCACAGAGCGAGTGGCTACTGCTGGCTGATTATAGTCAGATTTAATATACAGGGAACACTTGACATTGAGTGATCGTAGTCATATTTGAGACAGAGAGATCGCTCAATGTTAGATAACTGTGACTATTTTTAATGGATGACGAATATACGACTGTGAGTGGCTATAGTAAGCTTTTGTACATGTGAAAAATTCGATATTGGATGACTATAATCACTTGTAGTATACACTGAATACACAACATTAAGTAATTATAGTCACCTCTGGTAGGGACACGAAAAACATTCCATCTCGGGTGATTATAGTTACCTTACACAATGAAGAGTCGATGTTGGAAAACTATAGATACAGTTAGTATACGGTGAAGAATCGATTTTGGAACACCAGAGTCACAGTTAATATACAGTGAAGAATCGATTTTGGAAGACCATAGTCATAGATAGTATATAGTTAAGAGACGATGTTGTAAGATTATAGTCACAATTAGTATACAATGAAGAATCGATGTTGGAAGACTATAATCACAGTTAGTATGCAGTGAAGAGTCTATGTTGGAAGATTATAGTCACAATTAGTATACAGTGAAGGGTCTGTTGGAAGCTTATAGTCACAATTAGTATACAGTGAAGGGTCTGTTGGAAGCTTATAGTCACAATTAGTATACAGTGAGGGGTCTGTTGGAAGATTATAGTCACAATTAGTATACAGTGAAGGGTCTGTTGAAAGATTGTAGTCACAATTAGTATACAGTGAAGGGTCTGTTGGAAGATTATAGTCACAATTAGTATACAGCGAAGGGTCTGCTGGAAGATTATAGTCACAATTAGTATACAGTGAAGGGTCTGTTGGAAGCTTATAGTCACAATTAGTATACAGTGAAGGGTCTGTTGAAAGATTATAGTCACAATTAGTATACAGTGAAGAGTCTGTTGGAAGCTTATAGTCACAATTAGTATACAGTGAAGGGTCTGTTGGAAGCTTATAGTCACAATTAGTATACAGTGAAGGGTCTATGTTGGAAGATTATAGTCACAATTAGTATACAGTGAAGGATCTATGTTGGAAGATTATAGTCACAATTAGTATACAGTGAAGGGTCTATGTTGGAAGATTGTAGTCACAATAAGTATACAGTGAAGGGTCTATGTTGGAAGATTATAGTCACAATTAGTGTGCAGTGAAGAGCCGTTGTTTGGAAGACTATAATCACAGATGCTACACAGTAAACGCTCAACGTTAAGTGGTTATAGTCACTATTAGAAACAAACAGGTTAATATATACATAGTTTTATACAATACTGATATATACTTTTACACAAGACTGATCGAGTACTAATATAATTTACATATAATCTACGTCAAGTGGTAATATAGTATTCGTTAATACTGTATTTTCTCATAAGCGTAATTTATTTTTCACTATTACTAATATCCACAAATCAGATCTCGAACTACTAGTCCTCGAATATAAAATCGTAATCAATTTTAATTTCTACTCTCGAATTTATTATCAGTATCGTACGTAGCAGAAGTATATATTGGAATATATATCTCGAAACTTATAGCAATATCTTATTGTTAGTTGTCTGTTTGAATACAATCGCTTAGTCCTTATTGCATAACTATATAATAAATTACGAGAGACTGTAGGCGTCATTAGTAGCGAATTGGTGGACAAATCCGACTTATGCAGTCCTCCAAGGACCCGAGTATTCACCTAACTTGGTACCCGGAAGGTTAGCACGGTGTTGGTGCAGGTCAGCGAAGGAACTAGGCCCAAGGGAAGGCAGACACCCTGTCCACGAATTGCTCGTGTACGTGTCATGGATTTGCGATTTATGAACTATTCCAACGATCCACGTGACTCATGGAAATTTTGATTTCCAATGTTCCCGAAGTAATTTCTGAATTCTAATTATAATTAGTCCTAATGACTCTCTATACCATAACATAGTAAAAATTGCCTCCTAAACAAAATAATATACGGTTACTAGATGCCCTAATTAAGTAGAAAATTTTATTTGTCAAAAATGTAGTATAGGAAAAATTTTTCATATACATGCACATATATTTGACAAAGAAATATAATATTATATTACCATATCGAGTTAGTAATTAAATAATAAACATTAATTATTTATTATTTAATTGAAACCAATTGAAATGATTACTTTAATAAGTATTTATAATGGAGAGTTATATAATTTTTTAAATATATCATTCTTTTTAAGTCATATCCTTACAATAATAAAAAGAATTATGATATTATTCTTAATGTATTCTAAAACCAGGAATATTGGTACTCTAGTATCATAGAGCATGATGAAATTTTAATGGATAACACATTTTATATTTGCTTTATTTCTTGTTTATAAATTAAAAAATAAAATCATTTCTCAACATGATTTAATGCTTATTGTCGACGAACGAAAATTATTTAATAGGAACTAGAGCCTAAGAACAATTTACATCCATCGATTTCTACTTACACGTGGTCTGTGGTTCGAATTTGACAACAATATAGGTGGTTGAACGTTTGATTAAGAAAATTAATGAACCCATTAATACGATTGTACAGTTGCCCGTTTGGTGGTCCCAGGTGAATGAAATTAATTACGTAGATGCGAGGCATTATTACAGATGTCGCGAATTGATCCTGGATCAACTCGTTATCGCATAATTAACTGCAACTGTTTATAAAACGTCGCACGTGTCGGCTATATTTTTTCGTAATTTCATTTCGACGTTCATTCGAACAGCAATGGGAAATTAAAAATTGACCGCGGGTGAAAAATTTGTCAAACCTGATACAAATGATATTGAAAACTTAGAAATAATTGTAGCTAAACGTGTTGATTAATATATTTGACAGAAACTTCATTTAAATCTTGTTTTTAAAATACAAGGAATATTAATTAAATAATATGAAAATTAAGATGTTTGCATGTTAGTGCAATAAATAATACCTACTTAATTAATAAATAATTTCTAAGTACAATATAATTCCTATAAGCAAGTACCTTTCTATAATGAAAATTAAATATTTGAAAATACTATTAAAGTATTTTCGTATAAATTATTAGTATAATGTTTGTGCATAAAAATTGTTTATTAATGAATAAAGTGTAAAAAGAAAAAGACAACGCATAGCAATTAACTAATTAAATTCTTTAAAAAATTAATTTTAATATATATAATAATCTGTGTTGCAAAATGTAAGTTAAAATGTAGTTAATATAATTACTTAACCTCTATCTACCTAAATTCAAGAAACTAATCTCACTTATTGCCTCAATTATCTGTTTCCTGACAACAAAAGGCTGTAAAATCTCCACTAAAGCTTTTAAATTCTTCAACAGTGTTCATAATTGAATAAATATATACCACACTATAAAATGGTGTCCTTCAAAGTACATCTTGAACATAACCTCAAAACCAAAACGATATTTTCTATTAAATTCATTCGACTGCATGCATGTGGCATTAACTATAAGTTTCTATAGAGAGTATTATGCGTAACAATTAATTCATCTTTAAGTGACTAACTAAAGATCATAATACCCTTTCCACACTATAGAAAAAGGTATCTTCCAAAGTTTATCTTGAACAAAACCTCAAAACGAAACTGATATTTTCAATTAAATCCAATCCACTACGCACATATCGTATTAATTATAAGTTTCTATAGTGTGTACTATGCGTGGCAATCAATCCATCCTTAAGCGACTAACTAAAGATCATAATACCCTTTTCACACTATAGAAAAAGGTGTCTTTCATAGTACATCTTGAACATAACCTCAAAACCAAAACGATATTTTCAATTAAATTCGTTCAACAACACATATACGACATTCACCATAGTGTGCACTACGCGTAACAACCAATCCATCGTAAAGAGACTATCTAAAAACCACAACTCCATTTCCACACTATAGAAATAGATGTCTTTCAAAGAACACGTCGAACGTAACCACAAAACCAATCTGATAATTCAAACCGCGGAGATTCGAGTGCGCACACGTGTCATTAATTACGAAACTCTACTTTATTTCCATCAGTTAACGCAAACAATGGCTCGCGAGCGTGAAACCGTACGCTTCGACGACGCGAGCTTAAATCGTCGGATTCCGTGTTCGTTTGACGCCAAATATTTGTAGATACTATCGTTGCAACGAATCTTATTTAACGCGCGTACATCTGTCGCATTTGCATACGAGGAGTGGCGTGTCTATGTGTTTCTCCGCGTGTGTGCGCGCGTGTCGGACGACGAAGGAGCGCACGCGCGCGCGCGCTCACACACGTGGCCCAACGCAAACGGTACATTCTTACTCATTATTCATGGATAACTGTGTACACACTGGAGCGTAGATACGTGAAGGGAGCTGGCGCCGTGAACTCTGTTAGAATTTGTTGCCACCGTATTCCTGATGTCGACGCGATATTTTGTTGGAATTTGACGAAACGTATCGCGCGTGAAATATCGTTGTCTTCCGCTCAAATCGTTTTCACTGATTCGTTTGTTAACAGTTTTCGTTTGCACGGGAACGGGAGTGCGCAGTGAACAAACGCGATTGTTGGGCAAGTGGAACGGTGCTTTTCACGCTAAACCTTCTACGATGAAATGATCGGTGAATGAAAACGAAGTAAAATTTTGGAAGAAAAAAAAAAAAAATGGGATAACGAGAAATATTGAAAAATTGATTAGATATATGGGAAGAAAAGTTGCGAAGACGAATATGGAATTTTTAATTAAAGTTTCAAAATCTGTCATATAGGTCAACCTTTGACGTTATAAGTTAATGGCGTAACGAATAAATACACACTGCGAGATTTTTTTGATTGTTTTATTCGTGCTACATAACTTAGATCTGATTTTCCTAGAAGACTGAAGAAATAATTTATTTCTTCGAATGATACACACGAAACAATTGGTCTCGTGTATAAAACCAGAAGATTCATGTGCAGGTTATACGCGATAGTATGTTCACGAAGATGTATAGAAAGATAAACACGAAAATATCGCGTATTCTGAAAAGAAGTGAAAGTAGACCGTCCATTGTTGAACGCGCTTTACAATTCATGCAACAGAAAATCATGCAACTTTCCATACGCCCGTTCAGGATATCGATAATTTTCCGAACACGGATACCTTTGCTAAAAACTTCTGCATGTTCATTCATCGTTGCACAAAAGAAATCGCACGCATTATGCATTTACGTCTCAAAAGTCTCGAGTACGTTTTATTTTTATGTTGCAGAACTTTAAGACTACAGATGCTACGCTTTCTTGCATTGAAACCGTCCTGGAAAATGAGGTAAAGACAATTTACACCAAATTTTTTATTTACTATACACCTACAAGAATGTCACATATATCATACATCAATATATATATATGTCATACATATATAATACATCAATTTTTATTTAAAACAGTATTCTGTCAAATTATAGCAAGTACTTGCAAAATTGCGAAAAGAGTTTCATTGGACACCCTGTATATATATCCGATAATTAGGTGAATACGAGAAGAAAATGATTGAAAATTATTAGAACTATTAGTTTGGTAAGACACTAAAATATTAAATTTAATTTATTAAAATAAGAAGCGAGAAAGATAGTAATTTATTTAAATACGTATCAAAGAAAAATTTCCAAGAAGGAAAATCATGTTTCCTTAAATAAGCGATAGTATAATCCGCAAATTACAATGCTCGAAGGATATAGTACAGTGTTCATGCACTATATCGTGGGCATCCGGATAATACAACTCTCATATACTACAGTGCAGTACTAGCGAACTACAGTGCCCGTATATTCTGATCCAGCGGTCAGGTAATATAGTGCTCGTTTACTATAGCACGGAGTTAGAATAATACAGCGCTCATATATTGCACTATGGCGATATGATAGTGCAGTCATTATATATTACAGTACTCAGACAGAACACTGCGCATGTATTGTAGTATTGCGCGAAGATAATGCACACTCATATATTACAGATCTGTGTGCATATATTTTAGTACGCAGTTAGGATGGTACAGCGCTTCTATAGCATAATTCGAAGCTGGAATGATTCTATGCTCAGGTAGTTCAGCGATCATTTACTGAAGCATGCATGAGGATAATGCAGCGTTTAAACATAATAATATGACGCTATGATACAACAGCATGCCAATAATGCAACGCTTATGCATATATTATAGTATGATGCTGGATAGTACAGCGCTCCTATACCTTGCGTGGTGTATAATACAGTACTCGTGTATGTATAACGCTATACATGTTGACCGAATAGTACAGAGAGATATAGCGTTCATATACTATAGTGCAGTACCCGGATATTACTGAACTCGGTTAGTACAGCACTGATGTGCTATAGCACAGTGATCAGATAGCACAGCACTCGGATAGCACGTCCCTGGGGTAGTACAATGTCCTTATACTATAGTACAGTTCTCGGATATTACTCAACTCGGATAGTATAGCACTTATACAGTATAGTACAATACTATAATAACACAGCACTAGGATATCCCGTCGTTTAGGTAGAAAAGTGTCCTCGTACTTACTATAGTGCAGTGATCAGATAGTACAGCACTCGGATAGCACGTCACTGGGGTAGTACAGTGTCCTCATACAAAAGTACAGCACTCATACACTATAGTACAATAGCATAATAGCACAGCACTAGGATATCCCGTCGTTTAGGTAGAAAAGTGTCATACTATAATACAATCCTCGGATGTTACTTAACTCGGATAGTACAGCACTTATACGCTATAGTACAGTACTATAATAGCACGGCACTCGGATAGCAGGTGGTTTGGATAGTCCATCGCCCACACGCTATAGTAAAGTTCTCGGATATTACTCAAATCGGATAGTATGGCACTCATACACTATAGTACAATATCATAATAGCACAGCACTAGGATATCCCGTCGTTTAGGCAGAAAAATGTCCACATATTGTAGTACAGTACTCTAATAGCACAGCACTCGGATAGCACGTTGTTTGGATAGTACATCGCCCACACGCTATAGTAAAGTCCTTCGATATTACTCAACTCGAATAGTATGGCACTCATACACCATAGTACAATACCATAATAGCACAGCACTAGGATATCCCGTTGTTTAGGTAGAAAAGTGCCCTCATACTATAGTACAGTCCACGGATATTTCACAACTAGGATAGTACAGCACTCATACGCTATAGTACAGTACCATAATAGCACAACACTCGGATAGTACGTTGTTTGGATAGTACATCGCCCACACGCTATAGTAAAGTCCTTCGATATTACTCAACTCGGATAGTATGGCACTCATACACTATAGTAAAATATCATAATACCATAGCACTAGGATATCCCGTCGTTTAGATAGAAAAGTGTCCTCATACTATAGTACAGTCCTCGGATATTACTCAACTTAGATGGTACAGCACTCATACGCTATAGTATAGTACCATAATAGCACAGTACTAGGATATCTTGTCGTTTAGATAGAAAAGTGTCATACTATAATACAGTCCACGGATATTACTCAACTAGGATAGTACAGCACTCATACGCTATAGTACAGTACTACAATAGCGCGACACTCAGATATCCCACTGTTTAGATACAAAAGTGCTCTCATACTATAGTACAGTCCTCGGATATTACTCAACTCGGACAGTACAGCACTTATACGCTATAGTACAGTACTATAATAGCGCAACACTCGGATATCCCGTCGTTTAGGTATAGAAGTGTCCTCATACTATAGTACAGTCCTCGGATATTACTCAACTCGGACAGTACAGCACTCGCACGCTATAGTATAGTACCATAATAGCACAGCACTAGAATGCCCTGTCGTTTAGATAGAAAAGTGTCCTCATACTATAGTATAGTCCTCGGATATTACTCAACTAGCATAGTACAGAACACACACTATACCACAATACTCCAATAACATGGCGGCCGGATAGCACGTCGTTTGGATAATACAGCATACATATACCATAGTACGCGCCTCGGATAGTACATAACTCAAACGATAAACGCCAGGAAGTTAAAGTATTTTCATAATGGATTTTTAATCCTTCGCGGTAACTCGTAATACTCCATTTCCATTGAAATAAAACATTCCCTCCTCTTCTCGCGCACAATCGCGCACCTTCGAAACAACGCAAATCGCACGTATCAATGCATGTATCCCCGCAATTGCATTAGCAATTTTTATTCATATTTTTGATTCACGTATTCGTCTTCCTTTGCTACATCCTTATTCCTCGCTAAAATCCGCAGATATTCCCAAAGGCGTCGATACCGATACGTCCTTTTTAGTCCGGCTGCTCTGCAACGGGATACGTTAACGAACATTTGCACTTGGAAATTCTAGGTTAGGTCGCGACTACACGCGGCGCACGTAATCATGCGGTGCATTGTTGTTTTAGCGGTTGATAACGGTGACTGATTGACCGTTCGTGCGCATAGTGGAAACTATATTTGTAATTTGTTTGCTCGTTACAATTCCCGCGAGTTCGACCGATAATCGATTGTGGTTCGACGAGTTCAACATTGCAACTGCGGTTCGGATGTTGTTAAAGGCAAACGCTTATTTTTACCCTGTCAAGGACCACGCTTCCCTCCACCTTTTGGAATTTCGCGTGAGCTTCAATTAATTGCCTCGCGCGGCGTCAGAGAGCTTGCGAAGTCTAATTAGAAATTTTTAAGCTTCCGGTGAAATAGTGCCTTTTTATAGGACGCAAACTTTTTATTAATTTCAACGATTCATTCTGGTTACGTGTAAAGAGGAATGCCTTGGGCTTACGGAGAAAATCATTTTTCGGCGATTTTAGAGAAACATGGAAACCGACCGATTTTAATTTCGATTCCTTTTCTCGAAAATGCCGATATATCGAAATATATTTATTTATACGGGCACCAGTGGCAGGTAAAAATTTGAGTGAAATTAATTTCTCGTTTATTCTACGTTTCATCTACATACATTACAATAATTCACGATACAATTACAAATTAGTGGGAAACTGAAAGGTTAAATCGAGTTTGTAATCGTATCGTAATTAATGTTTTCAGTTATTTCAATACTCCAAAATGGAACATACATGGGTTTCCATTTTCATAATTTTATTGTGTATTTCTTGATAAATTTTCTACGTGTATATTTTGGGATTAATGTTATTAGGATGCATATTAGCCTCACTATGTTACAAATATATGTAGATCAACATTTTATGGAATAAAAATTTCCGTATTCGTTTCGAAAAACAACATCTGCAATAAATTATCAAACAATTAATAAAAAATAGAGACTGTTTTATTAATAAAAATTTAAACATAATATAATACAAATTTCAGAATCTTGTGCCATTTATGAACAGAGACATGTCTTCGTTCTTAAATGTTCAGTGATCTAACTTTTTAAATAATTATTAAAAGTTTCTTCTTTCATATGGAGAACACGAGAAAATTTTTATTAAATAATTAGTCTTTAATATGAAATTACGTTCATCATATATTTATGAAATTAGATACTGTAGGAGTATAATATCGTATTTTCAGGAAAATATCGCGCAAGGAAAGTTAGTTGGTTGGTAAATTAATGTCAATATCACGAAGAAGGCAATATGTTAAAATTGAAAGCGTGAACGGCCGGAAGTTGCGGAAAACTTCGTGTAACAGAGAAGCGGCAAGGTATTGGTACGACGTTAAAATTAAAAACTTACATTCTAGGTGAAATTAAAATGTATGCTGTTGCTACAATAACCGTCTCTCTTTTCCACGCAAATCGTCGATATTTCGTTCCTACGGTGAAAACGAAAATATATATAACAATAACAATTTTCAATTAAAAATTTCTGCATATTTTCCACTTTATTTTGCGAAATTTTATTGATCAAATGTTCTTCGTGCATCGAACAAGGAAGCAGAAATTCTTTCGAACCTCGAAACGACCGATTTCTTACGATTTTAAAAATAATAAAGCAATCGAACTCCATTTTGAATTAATCTTTCTGCCAAGTGATACTCAATCGTTATATTTTTGAATTTATATTCCCAGAAATATTTAACGTTAATTTTCATAAATCTTTGGATATGGCGACAAATTATTCACTGTTCGAAGAATTTGTCAAAAAAACCTGGTCAATTTCTAAAAGAATTTATTCGCCGATTTTTAAATGCGATCCCTAGGACGCGAAAATTTCTCAAAATATGGTAAGAGTGAAGTTAACGATAGATAAAAAGTTACGTGATACATCTAGATTACCTGGAAATTGATTCGACGAAATTAATCTTTTAAATGATGCTTTGTAATGGCATACACTCGGTGAGGTGAACTTTCATAAATTCGTATAATCAATCAAAGTACGAAGAAACACAGGGAAAAAGCGTAGGTAAAAAGTGTAATTTTTTCGTAGAAGTATAATATGAACAAGGGTTATTCCTGTAATATTACAAGATCAATGAAAGACTTCGATCGTATTGATTTACACTGAGGTGGGTTGAGAAAATTTAAAGTGCCAGTTGAAATAAATAATCGTGAAACAAAAAAAAAAAAAAAAGAAAAAATTAGATTAATTTAGAAAAGTAGACTTTTTCGTCAGATTTCAAACATGTTTAAATATATTCTTTACATGTACTTCGAAATGCAACCGAAAAAAATATGAG
Organism: Eufriesea mexicana; assembly: GCF_001483705.2. Taxonomy (NCBI): domain Eukaryota; kingdom Metazoa; phylum Arthropoda; class Insecta; order Hymenoptera; family Apidae; genus Eufriesea; species Eufriesea mexicana. Next base: position 360,974 of record NW_016909945.1, read on the forward strand.
CATTCTAGATAAAAAAAAAGATGATCTTGAAAAAATATATTAAACAAAAGATTTTACACGAAAGATTATTTTTTGAAGATATTTTTCCTCTGAAATTATTCGAATTATATCATAAACAATTTTGGTGTCATTAAAAACAGAGGAGGTATTTAGGTGGCCTCTATAAGCTTGGATATCTTGTATATACAGGGTGTTCCAAAATTATGTATCTCAGTTAGTTAGCTATATGAAAGAAACAGGAACACGTTCAGTAAAGTAAGTTCAAGAATTATTAACCTAACATACTTTTACCAAATTTACCAATACAATATGAACAATATGATACTAATATACGAAACAAAAAGGAATAATTATGACAATAAAAGAGGGTTTAAACCGTAAACAATCTATATCTATATCTATATCCATAATTAACAGCCTCTATAAATGATCATTCGCACAATTCCCCAGATATCAGGATTTCTTTCTATAAACTTGATACACACTTTTGGAACACTCTGTACATCCCCAAAATTCCCACGGGAACATCTACGAAGGCAAAGATCCGATTAACAATGCTCCCTTACCTCCATTCCAAATCAGAAAACCAAGTACCACAGCCACGCCTAACCGAATATGCCATAAGCGATCGACACGCTCGCATTATCCGGTAAATTGGCGACGCTATTAGGCGAATCTCATCGGGACGTAACGAGAGGTTTTATGAACTAGATCGCTGCATTAGGCTCGCCACTCATCAATCTTGCCAACCTCGTGGTCCCCGTGTCTGTTATGTGTCACGGTTTGGTAACACGGTGGTCCGTGCTGGAGCTAATTTCACAGTCGAAAGTAAACGTCGTCTGGCGCGTCCCTCTGGCGTACGCAAACGGAAGTAGAGGTTAGGCGGCGGGCAGTGGTGGGGGAAGGCCAGAGCTGTGGCGTCGATCGCGAGCCAGCGACGAAAGGCATCCCGGACGCCTGGGAGATCAGTTTTCCTCGTAATTAGATCGGGATTGAATTCAGACTGCTCGACCGAGGACGATAGAGCCAGGGTTAATCGACGAACGCGAAAAAAGGAAGAGGTCAGAGCGGGGAGGGTCGCGGAGATGGGTAGGGAAAAAAAATAGTTACGTCGACGGAGGCCATTTTGTCCGCCATGATCGGCAGCCGAGCAATCGGCGGATCCATCGTAACCGAATAAACTTAACGAGCGCCGATCCCGTGGCCGCGGTGGTCGCTCCCAAAACCAATTAGTCCTCGATATTTGATAGCGACGGATAATCGGTTAGTTAGCTAGACGACACGTTTCGCTGCTTTCCATCTCAGCCGCTAGGGGCGCAGTGACTCGGTGTCGCGAGAGATTTTGGATTAAAGAACACGTATCCATTGTGCTTTCCCAATATTTTTTTTTTTCCCCTTTTTTTTTCATTTTTACGCGAGTTATTGGTTTTCGACGCGAGTGATTTCGAATTAAGAATAACGATTCGATTACGTTTTTGATTCCTTTCTTCTCCCTTTCGCGATTGTTTGTGCCGACGTGAGTAATTTTGGATCGTGTGTTTGGATTTTCTCTCCTTTCGTTTTTGTGAGGATTTTTAATTTGAAGATTGTGTTTCGACCGCAATTTCGGTTTTGCTTTTATTTTATACCTTTTCTTGTTTCAGCGATGGTATATGCTCGTGAGTAATTTTGGATCAAAAAACACACAGAGACCGCACTTTTTATTTTTTCCCATTCCAGTCTGGCTGTGGTTTTACTCATGACTGATTTTGAGGTAAAGAACGCGTTTCAGTCACGGTGCTGTAGTCTTTTTTCGCTCTTGCTGTGAGTAGTTTCGGATTAAAAATTGCATTTCAATCGCGTTTTTCGATTTTCCGTTTGTTTGCGCACACGATTGATCTTCGATTAAAAATTTCCATATGGATCGCGTTCTCTCTCCTGTCTTCCTCCAAATTCTCTCCGTAGAATTTACTCGATTTTGAACACAAAGCAAAGAAAAAAGGAACGATCCAAAATACCATAAAATCTATATACGAAACGGAACAGCATCAAAGAATCATGCGTAACAAGCGAAGTAACCCAATCAAATTGATTCACCTTTCTTCTTCAACATTTAATTACATCTTCACCAGACGTCGACCAGGCTATTTCAGTAATGGCATTAAAAATACATGGTACCATCGGCCGATACCTCAATTTACCCGCGTCACGCGAGCACCGAGATCTCACGTGTCAAATTAAACAGCGTGGGAGGGGAGGGTAGAGGGTGTAAATGAAAGTTGGAAAATGCAAGGAGCGAAGCGTCAAATCAGCCCCGGAAGATGTACGTATCTCGTTCGATCATTCTTATCGAAGGCGCGGATGTGGAACGAAAGCTGATAGGGTGGTAACAAATGAAGAAGGGCGGCGTAGGGGGCGCGCGAAGATCGAAGACAAGGAAGAGGCTTTTGGCTTGCGAGGCACGGCCGGAAGTCACAGCCAGTTACAGGCAATAAAAAGAGATTAAGAAACTCTATTCCGCCCGTCCCCCTAACCTCTGGGGGAAAATACCGACGGAGAATCGTTTCGGCATTTTCTTCTCCCTGCGAAAACCTATCATCGTCGAGGATCTTGACAAACGGATGAAAATCATGCCGCGAGTCACTGTCGTGCTACCTCGCGAGAGACCTACCCGCATTTTTCCCGTAATTGCTCCGCATTCTGGGCATGTCAGATCCCGGTTATATTCGAAACCAGTTAAACGATTATTATTATTCGATAATCGATCACTTATTGGTATTCGATATTCGGTTAATCATTTCTTTAATACGGCGTACGAAAAAATTCATTTTTCAACTTCATACTGTCTGCTCAATCGTTGATTATTCATAGACAAATCAATTTACAGTAAATTCATTCGAATTTAAATTTAAATTAAATTTAATAAATTTATTTAAAATAAATTTGCTCAAATTTAAATTTAAATTAAATTTAATAAATTTGTTTCAAATAAATTTATGAAGAACTGTTATTAATTATTTTTGTACGTTACCAGTTTGTCTATGTTGACGACGTTGCTGATATTAGTTGAGCCAGAGGAATTTCGTCACCATATTTCCTGTAACCATAAAATGCATCGATTATTTAGTGCAAATAAATAATTATTAAGGACGAAAATATATTACGAGAGTAAATACTAAGAACGTAATTTTAAGTACGAAAGTACGAATAATTAAAGGTGCAAATAAATAATTAAAAAGTACAAAAATCTCTAACTTTAATAAATTTAAAATAAATTTATTTCAAATAAATTTATAACTATTATTAATTATTTTTGTACATTACCAGTTTGTCTATGTTGTCCACGTTGCTGATATTAGAATCAGAGGAATTTCGTCGCCATATTTCCTGTAACCAAAAAATGCATCGATTATTTAGTGCAATTAAATAATTAAAAGTACAAAAATATATTACAAAAGTAATTTTAAGTATGAAAGTACGAATAATTAAAGGTGCAAATAAATAATTAAAAAGTACAAAAATCACTAAATTTAATAAATTTAAAATAAATTTATAACTATTATTAATTATTTTTGTACATTACCAGTTTGTCTATGTTGTCCACGTTGCTGATATTAGTTGAGCCAGAGGAATTTCGTCGCCATATTTCCTGTAACCAAAAAATGCATCGATTATTTAGTGCAATTAAATAATTAAAAGTACAAAAATATATTACGAAAGTACGAATAATTAAAGGTGCAAATAAATAATTTAAAAGTACGAAAAATCGACTGTAAAAAGATCGAATTATTTGATATTCCTATATTGATTCGCAATGTTTTTTTTTACTAATTTTGTATATATCGGTTTGAATAATTCTATTTCTACGTTTTACTAATTATTAATTTGTAAGCTCAATATCAACATTAACCCTTCGCACTATAATGACAGATCAAACTCGTAATGAGTTCTTTGTGCCAAGTCTCGAGATTGTACGCTATACTAATTACGCGACCATAATTATATTTCGCATGTTTCAACATACACGAAATTCGCAGAGTTTCTACAATTTTTATCCAACTTTTTCAGACATGGAATAGTTATACAGAGTGTTACATTTCATGAAAAGTGAGATGGTGTTGCACAGTGTTGAAATATTAACTTTTGTACGATAGACAATGGTGAAACGACAATGAATTGCGAAAGCGTAAATGAACATTATCATGCCACGTGCAAGCTTGTAACAATTTTCAAACTCAATTTTCTCGTAAACGAAGCGTCAAGCGGAAAATTATTATTTCTTCGACTTATTTCGTGGTAACACCCTGTATAACAGTTAACTGAAATTAAATGCTACTTCAACGTACAATTTTTCAGAATTAAATCGTACACCAAGGATGTACTGCTATTTATGTATTTAACAGTAGCATCAATTTACGATTTGAATAGTAATATTCATTTACACCCTTACTATCAATATCAATTTATACACGAAATATCAATATCCATTCATATATTCAATATCAGTGTACCTAATACTATTCCGTTATACCTATTAACATTCACTTATACGTTTAATATTAACATTATCTTATTCGATATTAATAAATATTAATAAATATAAATCTTAATACATGTACAACAATATTTACAATTCGTAGTATCGCAAGTTTGCCACTGCATGCAAGTACACGTAGCTTTATAAAAGTCACCGAGGATTCTAAGGCCAGGTTGACGATGCATCAGGCCCTTAGCACGACCATATTTGGCCATGTTAGGGGAGGCATTAGAAAACGCGTGCATGATATGCATGGTGGACAGAAGAACATAAAGGGACAAAGACGTCCTAAGTCAAGGAAGAGTTGTCGAGGAGAGCAGAGTTGTCAATAGCGTTATTATCGAGTTGAGAGTTGTCGAAGTTAGTTGTCAGAGTTGTTGTTGTTACAAGTAATTGTGGGTTGCTAACAATTGTGAGTTATAACAGGAGAGTTGCAGCAGAAGTGTAGGTTGAACCTTGTGACAAATTGTAATAATTCGTATCATATCGTTACTCACATATTCTATCACTGTTAATTTATTATTAAATAAATATATACCATCAACCAATCCCTCAACAATACTTATTCAACGATAATAACACTCATCAAGATTTATTAATTTTACTATAATTCACAGGGACAAAAGAAATACTGTGTACAACCTACCTAATTCCTGCCTAGACCCCTTTCGTACATCATCCCACCTAGATATTTCTACTAATAACAATACACGTTCCCTATTTTTTAAGTTAATGTAGGAATCCTTTCCTACAATAGGTACGGCCCTGAAAGAATGTCAAAAGTGTTTGCATTTGGAACGAAAGTGACCGCGTGCAAGAGGATCGAATGTAAGGGATGTTTATGACAGAGCCGAATGCAAGTGAAGAGTGAAAGCCTAGGAATGCGTCCAAGTGTTTAGGTATGAAAGGAAGGTAGGAATGCGTAGGTATGAAAGAAGACAAAGTGCAAGAATTTAAATAAGAGTACAAAGACGTGGAAGAGTCAGAGTAAGGATCAGAGAATATCAGAGCAGTGTCAGAGTGTGTCAGAGTGTTTTAAACTCAGTCAGAGTTTCTGAGAGATAGCCAAGAGTTATTAGCGAGTAGAATAAATTTCAGTTTAAAATAAATCATATTTATATTTACGTCACTGCTTATTCTGTTGTCTACCCAACATTGCTACATTAATGAAAATATAACGAATTATATTGAAATTGCTTGCACGAATTATCTACCGAGCATCATGCACAATGGTTGACCAGATACGAGCTGCGCGACTCTCATGACGACCCTAGCTTTCAATCAACCACCACCCTCTTACAATGAGATGATTCTTTATTGCTCGTCTGGGCTCGCGTTCAACGCCAGAGCCTGACAGATGATTGATGAGATGGAAATCTCTGCGATCGTTGGACGTACGGAGATATTTTGAAAAGAGCGATGCTTTTCGTGAGATTAGGGTAACGACGCGTGGGGATGAACCGAGGGAGAAGGCGAGACGTTAAAGGAGATGTGAGATTCTATTTCGCGATGCACGTGGTTAAATCCACACGCAAAATTGTCTCTCGTAGCTTCATGAATGCAGAAATGCACTACTTGCGCGTATGGCAAGTGTGTTTAACGCTATATTTACTGGCAAGGGATCATGTTCAACGTGTACACGTAGATTTTGATGAGATTTACGTGAGAGATAGTTCTCGAAGAAATATTTCGCGCGTATTTCTTCTTATCGGCCATCGTTCATATCCAAGGGGTGAAATCAGCCCTCGGAGGTAGGGGTTGAAAGCATATTTCTTGGAATATCTCGAAAACCAAAGGGGTTAAAATAAAATCTCTGTTTGCAAAATATAGCATCTTTTGTGGGGAATGAAAAATTAATTTATTTAAATAATATGTGGGGATCCTTCCCCAAGGTTACTGAAATCAATTGGTCGGCAAGTACTCTGCGTTGCTGAAAAGAAGTCATCTCGTTCGGTTGCGGGGCAAGAGGGGTATTTCACTAGTACCGCCTATACTCTCGCTAGTAATACCCACTCTTCTATGACAATCCCAAAACTACTATCTCCAAGTTCGGTGACGTAATACGTTAACATAGGCGTGAGATATCCGCGAAAGAAATCTCAGAGTCAACTTGCAATGAATTGGAAGCACTACTACGCCAGGCAATAAACGAAACGACACTATATGATTGGAAAGGATTTTGTAAACATGTAGAAACACTGGAACACGAATATTTCTTTTCAGATACGCAGAGTATATTCTCTGGTGGTGCTAGAAGGGACGAAAGAAAAAGGAAGGGATGCGTTTCCTGGGCTTGCTAGTGTACTCGTCAGTGAGGTTAACAGGCCCTGCCTTAAACCGGGGACACACGTCAGAACTCTTTAGTTTACTCCTAACTAGGTCTAGCTCTATTAATTTAGAATCCCAGTAATCCCAGCAACATTGTCGCATTCGTGTAACATACAACCCCCTGAAACTCCCATCGTCAGAGTTACACTGTTCGGGATGCAACAGATTCTTTTCGTCATTTATCGTTCTAAATCTTAATTCAGAAGAATCAATAGATCAAAATACCATAAGAGTAAGCGTGGGAGCTCTGGTTACCAATAAGGCGGCGAGTGACGACCAGTTAGCAGCGATAACCGGAGTCTCAAGTCAGAACGACGATCCACTTGAACTAAGCAGCGATCCTGATGAATGAACAAAAGGGACCCATCCTTAAAAGGGTAGGTCGAAAAGCGTAGCGAGGCAGTTCTTAGGAAAGAGTATTAGGAGACAGTGCTTAGCCAGTTCTTTGAGAGGAGTTATTGAAAGACAGTTTATAGGAAAGACAAGAGCGTGCGTACCTCATAGCGGAGAGAGAATATCGAATCGGCCACCGAGAGTTAGACTTGTTACCTAGCCCCCTCACTTAGCACCCCCCCACCCCACAATACGGAATACGTGTTTTTGGAATTTTTAATTTTTCAGTATTACACTTCTTCTAAAAATCTAATTTTCAAAGGGGATTGTGAATTTTTAGACTTGTACAAAGCTTACAGAGCTTTCTGATTTCACCCAAAAAGATATAAAACGCGTGAAGCTTCGAATGTTTCAACGGGATTGAAGTCCGCCTATTCGGTTGAATGCGTAGATTCTCGCCACATTTGTTCGCAAGTTGCCACGTTGATAAGCCGCTTGACAAAGTTGAGGAATCGTATTATTCTTCAGACTTCGCGATAACGGCTTTATGCCAGAATGTTAAGAGTTCTTTGATGCCCTACGCTGTAGAAACTATGACGAAGTTCCATTGGCAAAGTTCCACCAAGATCACGAAGGTTACCAGCACTTGCCACAAACTTTGTGTTTACAACTGCTGATTGCAGGAATTCTGATGCAGTGTAAAACTGGTTGCACGAGGAAAATTTGCAGTAAGTAAAATGATGATAGCATGGCGAGCCTCTTACACTCGTTGCTAGAGGAAACACGTCAGAAACACAATTCTCGAAAGTCCGTGTTAATTCCTACTCCCTGAAAATTGTTTCTCATCTGATCTCTATCGTACCGGTGTCTAAGTCACTGACTTTTTGGGGTAACTCTCGAGACGAGTTCACTACTGGCTCTGGACCGAAGGTCTTTCCACCTTTCTCACTTTCTTCCTCGTGTTCTTTCGACAAAGTTTTATTGTGTCCATGAAGAGTTTGTACTTGGTCCTTTGACGAATGATGCAGAGGACTGTGTAAATTGTCTAGGGTCTATTCGCAGACTGTATCTATAGTGTCTAGCAGTATACTAGGTAGTAGTATCTAGTATGGTGTTGATATCTCAATTTTTAGCTAGACTGATGAAGATCCTTAAATATTTGGGGCATCTTGACAATCCAGAAAGTGTCATAAAGAATGTAGTAAGAGAAAGGAGAATGTAATTGAAGAAGAGAATGAAATAGTATACTAAAGATACAGATGTCTTATAGACTCTTCAAGATGAAGAATCCAATTGTATGAAATCCTATGACAAAGAAGCCAATAGTATGGAAATATAAATATTCTGTCTTCCAAAGTCTGAAACATATAAAGTATTTTGGATATCCAAAGTGTAAAAGGCATAATTGAATAGAAGTATAATGCAAGAGCCTAAACATTGGAGAATACTTGAAACAATTTAGCTTCATGCCTTAACAACGATACAAAATCTAATTGGATGGAAGTATAATCCAAGATTCAAAGACTGAAAAATATTTTGTCTCATAAAATCCAAAGAGATATAATATATATAATATTAAGTATAATATTCTAACTGAATGAAAATATAACACAAAATTCACCGGATAAAGATCACTCTGGCCTCCAGAGTTTAAAAGGTATGAAATATTTTAGCTTTTTAAGTATAAAAATCTAGGAGTAGGAGCAAAGAACACTGTGCCTCTTATAGCCTGAAGACTATGACATACTTAAGCTATCCAAAGGAGTTTAAAGAATCTAATCACGTTTAAGACAAGATCCGTCAGAATAAAGAACATTCTGTCCTAATTTGTCTAACAATATAAAATATTATACCCATCGAAATAAACGCATAACCTCAACTTTGGTAACAAAATGAAACATAACCTCAACGAATATTAAACAAAAGTATAACACAAGACGCAAATAGTAAAGAACAGTGTGCTTCCTAAAGCCTAAATAACATGAAGTACTTTACCCATCCAAACAAACACATAACCTCAATTCAGGTAACAAAATAAAACAAGATCCCAACGGATATACGAATCAACCACAAGTACTGAAACAACCTGAAAAGCATGAAATCGAACAAGAGAATAAATCGAGAACCCAAAGAATAGGAAACATTCTCACCAGCTACCCACAATGCATCAATTCAGCAGAAGATGATCCACTCAGCCAATAGACACTACCGCGAGCACGCGCAAGTGGCGAATCGAGGAACTAACGGTAACGCGGCCATTTTTATCGGCCATTTCTCATCCCGTGCAGTCCATTAACGTCAAAACAACCGGGTCTGCGATTGGAATCGCGACTGTGGCTGGGGCCCCGCGGATAATAACGTGTTCCAGCCGAGGGAAACTTTGCAGGAAAGAGTCGGGGACGACGATGGCGTCGTTGAAACTTTTCCACGTGACTGCGGCCGCTCGTGCCAAGAGGACGAGCGTGCTTCTAGGTTAGGCCACGCGACCGCTCTGATCCTGGGCTCTTAGGCCCCCTGACAAGCGTGCCTGCTCGCAAGGAATGTTATGCTGATTGTAAGAACTGAGCAAAACCGAGCGAAGCCTCCGGGATTGGTCGGCATCGTTGGTGTCGGTTACGGAATCCGTAATATCGAGGAAAGACTTACCAGAGCGGATTTGACAGACGCAATTTAGCCTGGCGCTGGGTAGAGGTGGGGTAGCAAAGCCATTCGACGTATCATCGAGCAACGCCGCCTTGGAAATGGAGAATCTGTTCCGGCGTAATCCGTGAACGGATGAATCCCGTTCTTCCGGAATGCGCTTATTGGCACATACCCTTGACTTCGTTTCCGACTAGTTTCCTTATCCAATTTTTCGACGCTTCATCGTTTCCACGGCTTTCGGGGAACTTCGTTTAAGCCGCTGATCGGCGTACCGATTACGTGGAATGGATGGGATGAGATGGGATGGGACGAGGCATGCCATCGTAGGTCGACGAAGGTAGGCTGGGGTTTTAATGTATTTGGTGTTAAAGCTCGCCTTGGAATTTTTACTGCTCGAGTCACGTGATTCTCATGTATACACTGCCTTTCGCAAGTTCGTATTGTCGATAGCTTTAAAGAATATTTTGAAATTTTACCATCCTCTACCTATAGTCCTAATTGTGTAATTATGGTATTATATAGATTAGGGCTGTATTCTTTTTTATGAAGAATATTTTGAAATATTAGATATCGTCACAATGTGAAGTTCGCGTTCATTTATTTTTTTTATAAGAAATCCGTACTTCGAGACCCTACCTATAGTCCTAATTGTGTAATTATGGTATTATATAGATTAGGGCTGTATTCTTTATTATGAAGAATATTTTGAAATATCAGATATCGTCACAATGTGAAGTTCGCGTTCATTTATTTTTTTTATAAGAAATCCGTACTTCGAGTAAAAATTGCCTTTGTCCTTCCTGATTATTTATTATGTAGCTGGCCTTGGAATTTTTACTGCTCGAGTTACGTGATTCTGATGTATACACTGCCTTTCGCAAGTTCCTATTGTCGATAGCTTTAAAGAATATTTTGAAATTTTACCATCTCCTACCTATAATTCTAATTGTGTAATTATGGTATAATACAGATTAGGATTGTATTATTTTATGAAGAATATGTTGAAATATTAGATATCATCACAATATGAAGTTCGCGTTCATTTATATTTTTATATTAAATCCGTACTTCGAGTAAAAATTTCCTTTGTCCTTCCACATTATTTATTACGTATTTCGTATGTCCCTTTCAAAAATATATGTAATTTCATACGTATTTAATATGTCGTATTTATTTTGTAAAATGTAATATCATTTATTGAATTCTCGAACGAATTTATTAAATATTATACACAGCAGTGTCATATGGATAACACACGAACCCAGATTCGACGGAATTATTAAATGTGGTGTCGTCAAAAATATAGTAAGTATATTTGTAAATATAGGGAAAGGAATTATGTCAGAACGAACCGACTGTTCGAAGAGAAATATCGGTTTCAAAATGATGTTACGAATATGATGGAATTTCAAGAGGAGATAAAGTTGTTGACAAACCAATGGAAGTTAAATCACGCTGCTCAATTCGAATTAAATAACGCTTTCACAGCGTCATACGATGTCAAAGTATAAATACACGTGCCTCGAATTTCGAATATTCATTGCACGTGTACATACTATATTTTCATATTGCACGATTCGATGTATCTTAAATACGCGAATATTTGCAATCAGAGGATGATACAAGACACTCGCTTTGTCAGCAGGTTTACCAACCTGGCTTCGCAGTTATACATTCACTGACAAAATTATTTAAGACAGTTGAGAAATTTAGACACTTTAGAAATTGAATTCGAGATTGTTTTGTAATTTTAACCCTTTGCACTTGAAAGGTGACCATCAGTCACCATTTCATAAAATTTGGAAGATCGATATTAATTAATATATCAAATTTAATGTAAAGTAACTGTGTGCAAACTATCGAAATCAAATAACTCTACAATTCTATTATTATAAAATTCTTTATTTACTGCTCAAAAAAGTATCGTCAGTTTTTTACTAGAGAATCTTTAATTTTCTATTGTTCTTTAGCCAAAAAATCCTCGAGTGCAAAGGATTAATAATGCACCAACTACACGATGTTGGAGCTGAATCATGAAAATCACTAACACAAGATACTAGTAGCTCGGATAGTGAACAGTTAAACGAAAATAAAAATTTTACAGTGTATTTCATCTAATTTTTTAAATAAAGTCACAGAAACGTTCTATTCTAATCGTTAAAACCAAATTTGAAGTATAAAAATGTGTTTCAACAACTACACAACTACCAATAACACGTTATTGCAAAAACAACCACAACTCCATTGCATCGCTATTTCTCAATAACAAAAAGAAAAGAAAAACTCTCACTCCGGAAGGAAACACACACTGCATCATTCCAGTTCGTGAAACACATAAATGCCCCGAACATTCTTCTCCATGTTTATTTACCGACCGAGCAAGCGAGCGCTCTCGAGGATAATAAGCGAAGGAATTCGGAAAGGAAGCTCCTCCTCGAGATTCAAATCACGACAGCGTGGAACACCTAGCCGATCAATAATCCATGGAAGGAATGGATCCTCCTTCTCCACGGCAGAAACTTAATTTCGTTTTAGTTCGTCGTATCTGTCCCTCCTTCACCTCCCGACGTTCTTATCTTTCGCCCTAGTCCACCAGTGCAGTGAAAAACAATAGAAGGGGAAGCGTACGCGCGCAGCGCCAGGCGCAGGCTTCTCCCTTTCGCCGCCAGGCTGCGCCACCGCTGACGCTCGCAGATTTATCGAGACGACGTATACGTATAGCCGATAAATCGCTCGTTTCACGACGAAAACGCGCGCGATCACGTAAATATGATCCCGCGGCAGCCTCCGGAACCCGATCGAATCCGACGAGCAGTTTTATTCAATAGGGAAAATCGACGGACGACACGGGTAATCGCGGCGGGCGCCCCCTACCTCTACGTTGTCATCTACCTGAATCGGAAACGCGCGGCACTCGCGATCGAGTCCCAGGGAACTCGATGCCTTCCGCCTCCGGTATTTTCCATTATTACACCGGATACGGTGCGCCGTCGTCGAAACGAATGCCGGCGGGTATGGAAGGAAAATCACGCTGGTATACGCGTCTGGAAGAGGGAGCACGCAGCGGCATGGCGAACGCGAATATCATGGGGATAATGATAATGAGATACTTAGCGCTGACGATGTATATTCGTCATTAATGGAACAATTCGGATTAATTCAAGCGAAACGAGGTTACGGCGAAAGTGGATTATGAGAGCAACTAACGCGTATTGATCGTCGTGTTTGTTCCGACGTTAATATGATATTTCTGCTGGATTTGGGAGATTCGGAAGAATGCCTTTTAGGAGGGACTGTTGGAAGAATTGGTAGTATCGTGGATTTATACGTGCTTGTGTTTTTATCTTGTTAATATACCGTTGAGATTAGGCTTTCGTTTCGTGCAAAGGGTGTAATTTTTTGGAACATATAAAATATTGGTTATACTAAAATGGTATGTGTACGTGTCAATGCAATGATATAATAATCAGTGAAGGAAATACAATGAAGTAATCACAATCAGGTATAATAATCAGTGAATTTTCATTGGAACTTCATACAAAATTGCAGATCCATTGAGTATTACGTTAAAAGAAGAGAACATATTTGTGACACTATTTTAAAATATGTAAAATATTAATGAAATTTAGCAAGATCTCAATGGCTACTACAAAATTAACACACGAATAAAATTTAAAGTCGATCAATATGACAACCGAGTATAATTCATAAGTAACATTAACCTAAATAATAGAATAAATTTCAAATACCAAGAAGAAATGCATTAGAATGAAGCATCATCTTTCAATTAAGAACCAAATTTTGATTTTAATTTCATGCGACCTGTTTGTACTTCCTCGTTTTCAATTGTTTAACATAAAAATACATAAACTTTCCCTCATTATAATTACTCGTGATTGATCTTATAAAATATCACTACGAACAAAATCGCTATACTAAAGTTACAAGCCCCGAAATCAACGTCTCTCGAAAAATTCTCATTTCCGTGAAACTTTTACGAGCTTACCTTACACGTCCCGAACCTTCAAAAATAACCTCCACGGTCATTAAAACGTCCAGCGAAGGCAAGCATCGTTAGCTGAATTATAAGTGCACAACTCGTTAGAATATAATCACGCCATTAGCCGAACAACGCGTGCTTCGATAAATTCGGTTCGTCAAGCGCGGTGTTTGAAACGACAGGAGGAAGCGAGGCTAATACTCAAAGAACGTCAACAAAAACAGCGACAGCGTGGCCGGAGGACGCCATCGACGCGCATGCGCTGGCGACATCTAGCGCGTCGGTGGAGAAGAGTGGGGGCGTTCGTTGTTCGTACGGCGCGCGATCTTGGTATAAACTCGTTAGCCGCGGCCGAAACTCCCGGGAATTAATTCCATTGTAGCACAAACACCGTAGCTATGTTAATTCCAACGTTTTCACGGCGGCGACGTGCGTAGATGGCGCTGTGTGTGCGTGCGTGCGTTTTCTATGCTCCGTTAATTCGGTTCCCGGGGACTTAATTCAGTTTCGCATCGGCGGCCAAGAAATAGGCGCTTTAGAGCGGCGTCTGAGTGGGATGAAAGGCAGATTGTAAATCGCGGCGAAGTTTGCGCCGCTCTGGCCTGTACCCAGAAGATTAATGATAGCAGCGCACCCTGCCGGACGGCCGAATAATTTTCGGTGATTGGATCCCGTTCAATGGAAATAGCGCGATAACGCTGATGATCTATTAATATTGTACGGGACCCCAGCGTCGTGGGTCGGTAATTGCGTGGAAAGTAGATTGCACGCGTGGTTGCTCTTCGTTCGAAGAAAAGTCAATTTAATCTTCGCCCTCCTTCCGCCATTTTTTCGGGCAAATTTGCCGTGGGGTTGCTTTGAAAAGAGGGATCCAGTTACTTTGTAGCAGATCTTTTTTTCTTGGTCATGGGAATCATTGCTCTCGATTGGTTTTAGGCTATCGTGGAATAAATTTAAGTCACAGGTGATGGGGTAAACAGTCTTTTGAATAAGAAATATTAACCCTTTGCGGTCAAGAAATTAAAAATTTTGTATTTTTACGTATTATAAGTAGTATTAACACACAAATCAGTTTCAACAAATTATGTGCGTTTTAATATCCATATATTGAGGTTAACACTAGAACTACCGATCTTTAATGGGCACCTAACTATAACGTGCACAGATTATAGTAATTTCAGCGGTATGATGAATATGAGTGTATATATTGATTACAGTTCTTTGAGTTCTATGAGTCGATACCATTTTTACTCTTAAAGCAGGTGTATGTGTTCGGTGATTGCAAAAAGGAAAATTCTGGGACCAGTCATTTTGACTGGGTTGGTAGTTCTAGTGTTAAATCCTGTATAGAAAAGCAACTGCGAAACGCTAAGTTTGCTCTGCTGAAATCTGCCGACCGCAAAGGGTTAAATGGTAACCCTTAATAAATAAATATTATATTATATGCATGTACTTCATTTTATATTAATAGATATGAGAAAAACCCACAATTTTCGAAAACTAAGGATGATAGAGCAATTTCGATTACGGATTCGGTTTCTGGGAAGTAAAATCTACAAGGATTATCTAATAGGTATTATAGAATAAAATTCGCGTTGAACAATGTCATCTTTAATACTTTATCGGTAGATAAACACTATCGTGTTCGATATATAAATTTTATACATCTCATTACAGCGTCAAAATGTTTTGCTCGTTTCGGCGGAATATGTATTAACGTATATGTGTATATAATATGTATACAGTTAAAAAATAAACTAGTCTAAGCGTTTTACGGTACATTTAATACTTGATATTGCGTTATTACAGCATTTCGAGTAATGGAAATTTCACGAATGCCACTGTTTATTTAGCCCGAATGCTGCAGTTAGTTCTAATGGTCACCGACCCCATGGCGCCACTGGTAAGTCTGATGGTCGCTACCAATAGCCCTCTACTATGTGCATTAATAAAATGCATTTTTATTTAGTCATATATTACTTCATTATCTCCCTTCTCTTCCCATGAATTTCTTATAACATAATATTCCATAATAATATTAATATTTTAATAACCGTGAAACATATTAAATTACCTTAAATATACTACTTAATCATGAAACGCGACATATTATTTATAAGAATCTTGTACCAGATAAAGTAAGAAGTTAACGATTCACATTTTTGGACATAATAAATATTTCCTGTTTTATTATTAATTTCATCTTCCTTTCTATAATGAAATAAATATATTCAATCAATCTGGTACATAATTCAAACTGGATATATTAATCCTCTAATACCTACTTCCTTATGAAATAAAATAATATATAAAAGAACATAATACACCAAATTTCCCAAATTTTTATCTTCTATCATCTACATATATATCTACAAGTATATATTTATATATTATATTTATACATGAGGTGCATACATATTTCCAATTTTGCGGTCTATAGATAGACTATAAATACTTTTAGATTACATTTCAAATATACCTATTTCCCTATTATAAAATTCCCCTAGACAACTCCCTAGACTCACCTACTTGTACAACAATTTTCCTATAATAAAATAAATATATTCAATCAATTTAGTAAGCAATCCAAACAGAATATATTAATCCTCTAATACCTCCATTCTTACAAAATAAAATAATATATATATAAGAACATAATAAACCAAATTTCCTAAATTTTTATCTTCCATTATCTACATATATATTTACAAGTATATATTTATATATCGTATTTATACATGACGTGCACATATATTTTCAATTTTGCGGTCTACAGGCAAACCATAAATATTTTCAGATTACATTTAAAATATACCTATTTCCCTATTATAAAATTCCCCTAGAAAACTTTCTAGACTCACCTACTTGTACAACAATTTTCGAATTGCCTCAATCCACGTGACTGTAGCAGAGGAGGAATAGGAGATCAGTTTTCACGACACTCATAGAAAAGGGGGAAAGAAGCGAAGAATAAAATAATAAAATAATACATAAAAAACATAATACACCAAATTTCTCAAATTTTTATCTTGTATTATCTACTGCGCACAGTAGACGTGCACATACATTTTCAATTTTGCGATCTATAGACAGACCATAAATACTTTCAGATTACATTTCAAATATACCTACATTCCTATTATAAAATTCCCCTAGACAACTCTCTAGACTCACCTACTTGTACAACAATTTTCGAATTGCCTCAATCCGCGTTACTGTATCAGAGGAGGAACAGGAGATCAGTTTTCACGACACCCATAGAAAAGGGGGAAAGAAGCGAAGAACATACTTCTCACAAACAACGTTGTTTAGCAGAAACTTGTAGCGCCGAATTCGCTAACGAATCCCCTAGAATCGTGTTCCAACGGCTGGTTTCCCTTTGTACTTAAGAATACTCAGCGTCCAATTGCTGTTTACCGAACAGAACTACGCTCAAGTGTCTTTTTCAGTTTCGCAGTTGACGTCGTTAACCGGTTTCCATGCTCGTTCTTCCGGGACTCCCCCGTGACCACTTCAATCCGCCGCGCTTCGATTCACGTCCGATAATTGTTCCGCGCGTTGACAACTATGCGTCCTTCATCCTGTTCGAATTTTTTTCCCATCGATTAACCGCGACGCGTCGAGAAGGCCATCGTCACAAATAAATTTTTTTCCATTTTTTTCTTTTTTTCTTTTTTCTCTTTTTTTCGCCATCGTCGCACTTACTTCCATCGCTAGATCGCGAGAGAAATGCCTAATGACGGATGTTCTTCAGAATCGTGGTTGGGCCAGCAGTTATGCGTGCTCGAGGACTATGGGTTCGTCACGTTTTTGAGTTCTGGTAGAGGGTCGTTCTTGGGAACAGGTTTGCTTCAAAAATGAATCTAGTCCGTTTTCGAGACATTTTTGAAAGGATAGACTTAATTTTAATTATCATTAGAATTGTTTCGAAAAATTTAATAAGATATACATTGGACTTTCTGGTAGAATTTTAATGATTATTTTTGTTTCGATTAATTATTGGTATTTCTATAAATTTTTGTGTAGGAAAATTTGGAAAAGGAATAAGCTGTATTATTTTATTAGAATTCTAATATAATATATTAGTATTATTAATATTATATTATATACTACTATATTACTATATAATATATAATAATACTATAAATATAAATATAATATTATACTACTATATACTATATTATATAATAGATAGTATTATTTTTAAGGTGATATTATATATTTAGTAGAGAATATTATATAATTAGTATTATATAATAGATAGTATTATTTTATTATATTCTAATATAATATAATTCTAACAACAATCCTTTCACAGAATAAGCCTGCACAAATTCCTTTTTACTGTAATACATTTTATACTAATTTATATACCTGTATTTTAGTAAATTTGGAAGAAGGAAACATTTTTCTTATTCTAATTACAATAATTTCTCTTCCTACTCGAATAAAAATGTTTTACTAAATTTTTAATAATTCCTGTTTTAGAGGAAACCTTATATTTAATAAAATACTGCAACAAATATTACAGAACACCTTAAAAATTACGTTACTAAATATTACGATTTGTATAGTTTTATAGTTTCCATAAATTTAGCAGGCACATTAAGTAACCTAAATTAACTAAAAATACTGCATGCCAAATGTTTAAAATAGCAATTAAAATTTTCTAAATGTTTGCGTCGTGTTATCCTACACTAAAGAAAGTTTCTGTTGCACCATTTTCGTACCAAGGAATGCTAATAACTCTAATCCTGAACTTTCATTTCGCGATACTGAGAGATACACGATTTTAATTGCACGCTCATAAATGTGGCTTTCAGCTTGAATTCGTAGAGCAGCCATCCTTTTACCGGACTTAGGCGTTAAAACTGGAAAAGGGTGAAAAGTAACGTCGCGGTTTTGGCTCAGTGTGGAGACACAAAGAGTTAATTTCGAAATAATACGGTGGTTTGCCACCAGTCGTGCAATAAAAATCCTCTAAACATCAACCTCTGCATTCAATCCCTACGAATGGTCATGGTACAAAGGCACGAAGAGATAGCAGCAAGGTATTGCTTTTAAAAGAGCTGCTTTGAAGATTAAACTAGACTCAAAGCGCAGTTTCCACTTATCAAGAAAAGAAAAAAAAATTATAGTGCTTGAAACTGAAAAGTATATTTAAATTATTGTACAATAGTGATATAAGTTACCATTATACATAATTGCAGGAATAATAAATTTATAGAATAATGCCAAGATTTGTAGGAGAAAAATATAACAAATAATCATTTGTTATGACATATATGAGAAAATTTATATAAATCTAATATTACTACCTGCATATAGTACTGTATGTAATATTATTAATAATGATAAACATAAAGATAGTGAAACTAAATATTGTATAAAATAATTTAATTTCACTATGATATTTTCTAAAATTATTTTGTGCATTATTTTGTTAATTAATGTTACTAAAAATTTACTGCACTATCCTCATACACTGATATACTAATACTGTCAGTATAGTTAATAATACATATCTAATTTAGGGTATGTCATTTTAAATCCATCAAAAGATTTCGATATTTCTATTCATTACTGTATTCATATGATATTAATTATATTATAACATTAGTAAATTGTATTACATTATTATTAATATTATGATACATATATGTAATATTATTAATAATGATAGAAATAAAGTTAGTGAAAACAAATACTGTATAAAATAATTTAATTTTACCATTACCTAAAATTATTTTGTGAATTATTTTGTTAATTAATGTTACTAAAAATTTACTGCACTATCCTCATACACTGATATACTAATACTGTCAGTATTATTAATAATGCATACCTAATTTTGATGGGTATGTCATTTTAAATCCATCAAAAGATTTCGATATTTCTATTCATTACTGTATTCATATGATATTAATTATATTATAACATTAGTAAATTGTATTACATTATTATTAATATTATGATACATATATGTAATATTATTAATAATGATAGAAATAAAGTTAGTGAAAACAAATACTGTATAAAATAATTTAATTTTACCATTACCTAAAATTATTTTGTGAATTATTTTGTTAATTAATGTTACTAAAAATTTACTGCACTATCCTCATACACTGATATACTAATACTGTCAGTATAGTTAATAATACATATCTAATTTTGATGGGTATGTCATTTTGAATGCACCAAAAAATTCGATATTTCTATTCATTACTAAATTGTAAATAAATAAAATATTGCTAAATTATATTACATTATTATTATAATACTATGATACTGTCATATTTAATATAATTACATAATTACATAATTATATCAAATATATTATATTATATTCAATTATCCTACTTAATTATAACATACATTAGAATAATTAAACAATTATATCAAGCACCACTATTATTGAAAACAAAACGAACCTTTCAGATACTGAGAGTTAATTAGAAGAATTTTACATGTAAAATTAAATACAGTTACATTTCCAAAGTTAATTAATGCTAAAGATGCTATGTCTACATAATAATGTTCGTCTAATATGTATATCATTCAAATCACGAATTTTCGGCCGAGCGGTAAGTACATTTATTGCACGGGTTTCGAGTAAATTTATGCGTTATTCGCATAAATGAGATTTTCATGTACTGTTATAAAACGTGTCGTCGAAAATAACGAAAATGACACTGCTATATATTTCAACACTTTTGTTTAATGCGATGGTAGTGCTGCGTCAAATAATAACATACGCGTCACCGATATTCAGAGAGGTGTGTGAAATGCGAAGTACAGAAATAAATTGACGTACGTAAAGCAAAAAGATACCTGTGATGTACGTGAAACAACATTTTACCTCTTATCTGCATGGTGCATTATTTTATTAAGACGTAACATAGTGCGCGAGGCTAATAATTTTACGAGTATTTCTTGACTTACAATTAGTGGCTGTAATACTAGGAATAGTAATATTCTTTATTAATTAATCGAGATAATACTGTTACAAAATAAATCACCTCTTCTATAAATGTAACAATTCAGATTTAAATATTTATACAGCTTTTAAGTGTTAAACCTATTATTATTCCTGATATTAGCATTATTAGTAGCGTTGGCATTATGATAATACCAATAATAGTATTACTAATAATAAATATTATTACCAATATTATTAAATAATTATTAATTAGAATAATACTGTTATTATTAATCTCACAATTCTTATTGTAATATCTTCCATTATATTATATTATAATACTGTTACAAAATAAATCACCTCTTCTATAAATATAATAATTTAGATTTAAATAATATTTATAAC